>NW_028318157.1:4293750-4595833 GCF_062004578.1 Staurois parvus
CTGCTGCACGGAGATCAGCAGCCCTTGGAGGAGGTGTGTGTGTGTGCAGTCCCATACAATCTGAGAAACAAAGAGAGAGAGAGAGAGAAGAGGGGGGGAGAGAAGAGAGGGGGGAGAGAGAGAGGGAGGAGAGAAGAAAGAGGGGGGAGAGAGAGAAGGTGGAAGAGAGAGGAAAGAGAGAGAGGAAAGAGAGAGGGGAGAGAGAGAGAAGAGAGAGGGGGAGAGAGGGGGAAGAGAGAAGTGAGAGAGGGAAGAGAGAAGAGAGAGGTGGAAGAGAGAGAAGAGAGTGAGTGAAGAGAAAGAGACGAGAGAGGGGGAAGAGAGAGGGAAGAGAGAGAGGGAAGAGAGAGAGAGAAGAGAGAGAGGGGGGAAGAGAGAGAAAAGAGAGAGGGAAGAGAGAGAAGGAAGAGAGAGAGAAGAGAGAGAGGGAAGAGAGAGATGGAAGAGAGAGGGAAGAGAGAGAGAAGAGATGGGGGAAGAGAGAGAGAGAGAGAGAGAGAGAAGAGAGATAAAAGAGAGAGGGAAGAGAGAGAAGGAAGAGAGAGACGAGAGAGGTAAGAGAGGGGGAAGGGGGGAAGAGAGAGAGAGGGGGGAGAAGAAAGAGAGATGGGGGAGAGAGAGGGGGGGGAAGGTGGAAGAGAGAGGAAAGAGAGATGGGGGAGAGATCGAAGAGATAGAGGGGGGAGAGAGAGAGAGAGGGGAGAGAGGGGGGAAGAGAGAAGTGAGAGAGGGAAGAGAGAAGAGAGAGATGGAAGAGAGAGAGAGGGAAGAGAGAGAGGGAAGAGATAGATGGAAGAGAGAGAGGAGAGAGAGAGAAGAGAGAGAGGAAAGAGAGAGAAGGAAGAGAGAGAGAAGGGAGAGAGGGAAGAGAGATAGAGAAGAGAGAGAGAGGGAAGAGAGAGAGCGAAGAGATAGAGAGCAGAGAGAGAGAGAGGAGAAAGGAAAGAGAGAGGGGGAAGAGATATAAAAGAGAGAGGGAAGAGAGAGAAGGAAGAGAGGGGGGAGAGAGGGAAGAGAGAGAGGAGAGAGGGGAGAGAGATAAGAGAGAGAGAAGAGAGGGGGCGAGAGAGAGAGAAGAGAGCGAGGGAAGAGAGAGAGAAGAGAGAGAGGGAAGAGATAGATGGAAGAGAGAGAAGAGAGAGGGAAGAGAGCGAGGGGGGGAAGGGAGAAGAGAGAGAGAGAGAGTGTCAGGGATCGCGGCTCCGGAGTCTGTTACTACCCTGCTGGGGCCGCCATCCTCTTCACATCTGGCTCTCCCGGTACCTGCATACATCCCCAGAGGTCTCCTCAGCCACTGGTGGGCCTGCTCGGAGGTCGTGACCTGGCCCGGGACTGTTTCAAGTCCATCCCCACCATCAGGGGCCCTGGTGAAAGCACAGCCCGGGCTTAGACCCCACGCTCTGAGTAGGTCTGTCAGTTGGCAGCCTGAGGCACCACCTGGCGGATCATAACAGTACCTTGCGGCCATGACAGAGCCAGGAAGTGGACCGGCGTCCCTAGAGGATATTTGCCAGCACCTGGCAACTTTGACCCAGGCTTTCCAGAATTTCCACAGTCGCTGCGCCCGACTGGAGGACCGCATGGAGTCGTTAGCCCCCCTGACTCCCCCTGCTTAGAGTCCTCCATCTGCAGAACCTCCCGCTACCCCGGTATCCGGAGCGGTTGCCACACTCCTAGCTCCTGAACCCCGCGTTCCCCTGCCGGAACGTTTCCGTGGTGACCGGAGCCGCTTCCGAGCCTTCCGGAACGCTTGCACCCTGTATTTCGACTTGCAGCCCTGCACGTTCACCACCGAGACCGTCAAGGTGGGATTTATAGTCTCTCTCCTTCAGGATGAGCCCCAGGATTGGGCTCACCGTCTGATGGAGAAGCATGACCCCCATCTTGACTCCGTGACCGGGTTCTTTCAGGCCATGGCTGTTTTGTATGACAACCCTCAGCGGGCTGCTTCCGCAGAGGCTACCCTATACTCTCTACGGCAAGGCCGCCGGACAGCCGAAGAATACGCATCCGATTTTAGGCGTTGCATGGGAGACACCAGATGGAACGATGCGGCCTTATGTCACCAGTTCCGCATCGGGCTGTCTGAGTCTCTCAAAGACGAACTAGCACGAGTAGGCCTACCTGACTCCCTGGAAAAACTGATTGAGTTGGCCATTCAAATTGACCGTAGACTAAGGGAACGTCAGCTGGAAAGAAGCAGCCAGGGTCAAAGGGTGGCATGGATTCCATTGAGAGACACAGCTCCAGCCTCAGGGAACCATCCGCGAAGCACGGAATCAGGGGACAACCCGGAACCCATGCAACTGGGACTGGCCGTTCCCACTTATCGGTCGAGGAACGTCAGAGGAGACGATCACAGAACCTATGTCTGTACTGCGGGGAAGCTGGTCACCAGGTGTGCTCCTGTCCTGCAAAAATGAGTAAGTCCACTTCCTTTTCTTTTACTTTACCTGCAGAAAGGGATGATCAGTCAAGTTACCTGGCCATACCTGTGTCTTTACAGCTCCCCGGAGGAACATTGTCGGTGACCGCAATCGTTGACTCAGGAGCCTGTAGTTGTTTTATCGATCTGACTTTTGCCCACCGGCAAAAAATCCCTCTCCAGACCAAAGAAAGGGGGTTCAACATCTTCCTGGCAGATGGGTCCAGTATAAAATCAGGGGTGGTGGACCAGGAGACACCACCCATTTTCACCACAATGGCAGACCATCACCAGGAGTTCCTTCGTTTGGATGCCATCGCATCTCCCCTTTTTCCAGTCATTCTGGGGCTCCCTTGGCTGCGGGCCCATAACCCCCAGATTGACTGGAAAAAGGGAACAATTCAATTTCGGTCACCTTACTGTTTGAGTCACTGCCACGTCACAGGATGCATGGTTCCCCGATTCCTCCTGTGCTTGGATGGCGACACCAATCTATCCCAGGTTATTCCTCCGGCCTACCATGACTTCCTAGACGTTTTCAGTAAGCGAGGAGCTGACATTCTTCCTCCGCACCGTTCCTACGATTGCCCCATAGACCTCCTACCCGGATCTGAAATCTCGTTCGGCCGTATCTTTCCTTTGTCTGAAACGGAATTGTGAGTACTGAGGGAATATATTGACGAAAACCTTCGGAAGGGATTTATCCGTCCCTCCACATCCCCAGCCGGGGCCAGGTTGTTCTTCGTAGAGAAGAAGGACAAATCGTTACGGCCCTGCATAGACTACCGTGATCTGAACAAAATAACGGTAAAGAATCGTTATCCCTTACCCCTAGTCCCCGAGCTCCTCCAGAGATTGAGATCGGCAATGATATTTACTAAATTAGACCTGCGGGGGGCCTATAACCTTGTTCGTATCAGGGAGGGGGATGAGTGGAAGACGGCGTTCCGTACGAGATTCGGTCACTATGAGTATTTGGTGATGCCGTTCGGGCTCTGTAACGCACCGGCAACCTTCCAGCACTTTATCAACGATGTTTTCGTGGTGGTTTATTTGGATGACATCCTAATTTTTTCCCCCTCACTGGAGGTTCATCGGGGTCATGTGTTACGGGTATTAGAACGGTTGCGTCAACACGGGCTATACGCTAAGGCAGAAAAGTGCTGTTTCGAACAGCGTGAAATCACGTTCTTGGCACTGGTTCTCTCTTCCGCGGGGGTCGCGATGGATCCCCAGAAAGTCACGGCGATCTTAGATTGGCCAATACCCGCCGACAAAAAGGGGGTACAGCGTTTCATCGGCTTTTCTAACTTTTATAGAAAGTTTGTTAGGAACTTCTCCGGTCTGGTCTCCCCGATCACGCAACTGACGAAACAAGGGGTCCGCTTTAAGTGGACTCCCGAAGCTCAGACGGCTTTCGAAAAGCTCAAGAAATTGTTCACCTCTGCTCCCATTCTCTGCCATCCGGATTCTTCTCTCCCATATGTTTTGGAAGTGGACGCCTCAGAAAACACGGTAGGAGCGATTCTGTCCCAAAGGAATGGTACCAAGGAACTACTGCACCCTGTGGCGTTCTTCTCCAGGAAGTTGACACCGGCGGAACGTAATTATGACATTGGAGATCGGGAGCTCCTGGCCATTAAATCCGCTCTAGAAGAATGGAGGTATTTACTGGAAGGAGCCACACACCCAATCCTAATATTAACAGATCACAAAAACCTTGAATATTTAAGAACGGCAAAATGACTGAGACCTCGCCAGGCGAGATGGGCTCTTTTCTTTTCTCGATTTGTATTCCATATAACGTACCGACCCGGTACTAGGAATACAAAACCAGACGCTCTGTCCCGCATGTTTGAGGACCCCGACGACGCAGTGGTACCTGACACCATCTTACCTTCCGGAAGCTTCCTCGCTCTACAAACGGAACTTCGCTCCCGACTTCTCGATGCTTCTGTAGGACTACCAGTTCCGTCTGGGTCACCCCTCCAGAACCACGGTGGGCTGTTTTGGAAGGAAGACCGGATCATGGTCCCAGAAGAAGTGCGAACCTTGGTCCTAGGGCACTGCTACGACCATCCAATGGCGGGTCACTTCGGGGTTACGAAAACTCTGGAACTACTACGGCGCTCGTTCTGGTGGCCGGACATGATCAAGGATTGCGAGCGTTACGTCCAGACTTGTTCCACCTGTCAAAGGAACAAGCCCTCCAGGAGCAGGGCATGGGGATTGCTACGTCCATTACCTATACCGAAGCGGGCCTGGCAAATGATAGCCATGGATTTTGAGGTCGAACTCCCACCATCCCAAGGCTACACAGCAATAATGGTGATCGTCGACTGCTTCTCAAAGATGGCACATTTCGTACCCCTGGAGAAGACCCCATCGGCACCAGAAACGGCACGGATCTTCATTAAGGAAGTAGTGAGGCTTCATGGGGTTCCCGAAGATATAGTGTCAGATCGGGGAGTCCAATTCACCTCCAGGTTCTGGAACGCCTTGTGTAAAGCGCTGGGAATCAAGCTGTCGCTTTCATCCGCCTACCATCCACAGACCAACGGTGAGATGACCAACCAAACGCTGGAACAGTACTTATGATGCTACACATCCTACCTCCAGGATGACTGGCTGACGTTGTTGCCTTCCGCAGAATTCTCGTACAACAACTCAAATCACTCAGCTATGGGTCAATCCCCGTTCTTTTCCAATTACGGGTATCATCCCACATTCCTCCCTGATCTGATGCCTGAAAATCCGGTACCGGCACCTCAAGACATCTTGAACTTCTTTTCTGTCAATAACAAAACGATTCAGGAAGCCATCGCTAAAGCCCAAGAGGACAGTAAGAGGGCGTTCGACAGGAAAAGAAGAGGAGAGTTACTGCTTCAACCAGGAGATCAGGTTTGGCTGGCAACGACCAACTTGAAGATGCTGTGTCCTTCAAGGAAGCTGGGACCCAAGTACATTGGCCCATTTCCGGTAAAACGAGTAGTCAACGAGGTGGCCTACGAACTCGAGCTTCCGCGGACCTTCAAGATACATCCTGTGTTCCATGTATCTCTCCTGAAGCCATCCAGACCGGATCCCTTCCCGGACCGTGAATCCAGACCTCCCGAGGCAGTCACCATAGGTGACCAGGAGGAATATGAAGTGGAGACTATCCTCAGTTGCCGAAAGAGGGGGGGCCAGACACAGTTCCTGATAAAATGGAAGGGTTATGGCCCTGAGGAGAACTCATGGGAACCCACCCAGAACATTCACGCACCCAGGCTCATCCGGGAGTTTTTTCGTAGTCACCCGCGGTGGAGAGATCAGTGGGGCTCCCGGAGGGTGCCCATTGGGGGGGCAATGTCAGGGATCGCGGCTCTGGAGTCCTGGATCGCGGCGCCTTCCCCCGCGCATGCGCACTGGCGGCGGATCACGTCGGGACACAGGCACTAGGTCCCGGCGAGCCGCGGCTGACAGGACGCCGCGCATGCTCAGTAGAGAGCCGCGGGAGCGCCTCAGGTGTCCAATGACAGCCGGGGGTGCGTCCTAGCCGGCCAATGACAGTGCAGGGCACACTATTTAAAGATGCCCTGCACTGTCACAAATTGCCGCAAGGTCTTTCTGTGATCCTGAGTTCCTGCACCCGTCTAGTGACCCTGATTGACCCTGACTACGCTGCCTGCCCCTGTGATTGACCCGGATTGCCCTGACTACGCTGCCTGCCCCTGTGATTGACCCGGATTGCCCTGACCATTCTACGAACTGACTTACCCTGCTGATCCTGCGTGTGACCCGACTATTCTTTGCCCGCCGATTCTGTACCCCGCTTACCCCCACGGGACCACGATCCGTTACTACTCTGCTGGGGCCGCCATCCTCTTCACATCTGGCTCTCCCGGTACCTGCATACGTCCCCGGAGGTCTCCTCAGCCACTGGTGGGCCTGCTTGGAGGTCGTGACCTGGCCCGGGACTGTTTCAAGTCCATCCCCACCATCAGGGGCCCTGGTGAAAGCACAGCCCGGGCTTAGACCCCACGCTCTGAGTAGGTCTGTCAGTTGGCAGCCTGAGGCACCACCTGGCGGATCATAACAGAGAGAAGACAGAGGGAAGAGAGGGGAAGAGAGAGAGTGAAGAGAAAAGAGAGAGGGGGAAGAGAGGGGGGGAGGGGGAGAGGGGGGAGAGAGAGGGAGAGAGAGAGGGGGGGCAGATGGGAAAGAGTGAGAGAGAGGGGAGAGTGAAGAGAGAGAGGGGGGAAGAGATAAGAGAGAGATGTAAGAGAGAGAAGAGAGTGAGGGAAGAGAGAAATAAGAGGGAGAGGGAAGAGAGAGAAGAGAGACAGAAGAGAGAGGGGGAAGAGAGAGAGATAGAGAGAAGAGAGAGGGAAGAGAGAGAGAGGATAGAGAAAAGAGGGAAGAGAGAGAGAAGATAGAGGGAAGAGAGAGGGAGAGAGAGAAGAGAGAGAGGGAAGAGAGAGGGGGGTAGAGAGAGGGAGGGAGAGAAGAGAGAGAGAGGGAGAGAGGGAGAGAGAGTGTGATAGAGAAGAGAGAGGGAACGAAGAGAGAGAAAAGAGGGAAGAGAGAGGGGGGGAGTGAAGATAGAGAGGGATGAGAGAGAGGGGGAGAGAGGGGGGAAGAAAGAAAGAGAAGGAGGAGAGAGAGAGGGAAGAGAGAGAGAGAGAGAGAGAGGGAAGAGGGGTAAGGGAGAGAGAGAGGTGGGAGAGAGAGAGGGAAGAGAGGTAGGGGAGAGAGAGGGGGGAGAGAGGGGGGCGAAAGTGAGGAGACAGAGAGGGGGGAAGAGAGAGAGAAGAGAAAGATAGGGGGAAGAGCGAGAGAGAGAGGGGGGAGAGAGGGAGGGGGGAAGAGGAGAGAGGGGGCGAGACAGAGGGAAGAGAGGGAGAAAGAGAGAAGGGAGTGAGAATTATATATATATATATATATATATAGACACACACACTTATTGGCTCTCTCATTGGGGGGGGGGGCAAAATGTTTGTGTTGCCTAGGGCAGCACAAAGGCTAAATACACCACTGATTCATAGGCAAGTGTTTTGGTACATATGTTTTTGGCTGTTTACTTTCATCTTCCTGGAAGGAAACTCCTGTGCAAAAGCGCAAGCATGGTCCATATAGTGCCCTCGTTTACACGTGTATATGCGTGCAAACATTCTTCTAGCTCCCAGAATGCCAATATTCAAATATAATCTACTATTCCAGAAGAGAAGAACGATTTACATGTGCACATATGCATATCTGTGCATATTCCCATGGCCCAGTGAAAGCAATGGACTGCTTTCAGATTGGGGAAAAAAAAATACTGAACGTTTAAAAATGTGGTGTTTTTGGCACCTGTATGTAAGAGCCCATATATATTTCTAAACTGTGCATAGCTGAAACATTCTGATGTTTCTAATTTAAATTGTACTGAAGGTATTTCAAAATTTTTGCTTCTTTTACAAAAGTTCTATTCTACATTGATTGCCACAGGTGTTACCTTCAGTCCATTTATGACCTTGCAATGTCTTGATACAAACAATAAATAAGAAATCATGCCTTCTCCACATGACAGTAATACATTCTAACTAGGGTTGTCACATCATCCTTTCAAACCTGAACACATATTAATTACACAGGTTCTGTTGTGGCTAATTAAGGTGGTAATTAAACTCACTTAGTGCCTTATCTGAATTCAATTAGCCTCAGAACCTGTGTAAATAATGTGTTCGGGTTTTAAAGGGATGAGGTGGCAACCCTAACTCTAACCTCTTCAAAAGCACGCCAGTTTTGATTGCACACCTAATGTCACGTACCTGTTTGAGATGGGACACCGAGAATGAGTTACCAATGTTGTATGAAGTAAAAAAATATGAATTCCTTTTATAATGTTTGTATTTAGCAGCCTGGAGATTTATTTTGTCAGTGAGTTAGATATTACTAGAAACGTTTTTTAGGAGAGCTTTAAATGGGCAAAAAAGCATTTTTTTTCTCATTGTAGCTAGTGTTTTAGTAAGGATATATCTCCTCACTAGCTTACTTTTTATCAATATTTCATCTCAGCATCTCACTCTGATTTGCAATTGATTCCTAACAGTGTGTGATCCAGGAATTCTGTCAGCTGCCTGATGTTAAGTAGGTGTATTACTACAAAGCCTCTATTTAATTATAATGCCTTTCGTATAAAACGAGGCGTTCCCCAGGTACCTTCATAACTCACTTAGGTGGGAGGGCAACTTTGTTAATAGTGCAAAAGAATCGAATGTGTTGCTCTTTATTTTTAAGCTTGAACGTAAATCACACTTGGTTTGTTTCTTGCTTCTTTTTTTTGCAACCAAGCAGGAACATAAAATAGAAAATGCAATCACAGAACATACTTTTCAAGCAGTAATAAATGCTATTACTAAGAAAAATCTTTTTTTCCTGTAATGCCAGTCCTTAGTTCTATAGCATTCTTTTATGAGCTGGTGTGAAGATCATATTTTCTGAGCGTAAGAGTTATTTCTCTTTGTTACAACACTGCTTCTTGATATATAAGTACCTAAACCCTGCCTGAACTCTGTGTTTGCCTTCTTTATCCACAGTCTTCATATACACTCCCACTCACTCAATTTAAAGCAAATGTGGCTTACAGGTGAGGTGATTAGATATGGAATGCAGTCAGTCTTTACCTGAGCTGCAGTTTTTTTGCATGCTGAAGCTGCTCACAGACACTAGGAAGTGGGGAAATGACAGTATCAATTAGCTATTACAAAAGGAGTACAATATAAATTACATATTTATATGACAAAACTCTGTTTAAAGCCTTAAAGAAACAGAATTATGAAAATGTATTTTTTAAGGTTACAAACACTTTAAAAGCCCAACTCTTAGAAAATGTAAAATGATCCCTTGCAGCGCAGTTGATTGCCTATTTTCTCTAGGGGAGAGGAGAAACTTTCCAGATCTTCTGCTCCCTTGGCAGATGGTGCTCTCCCATGCTCTGGCGGACTGTCTATCAGCATCATCACATCCAATATAGGGATGCGGAACTTGCTATGGTCTTGATGACACTAAGATACTAAAACACTAGCATGTGGGGGAGAAGAGGCTGTGGGGATCAGTCTAGCTGCAAGGAAGAGAGGAGGAAAACATTTTTTTTTTTTGTGCACATTTTGAATGGTTTGTGATTTGCACAAATTAGAGTATTATTTACTTATTTCAGGGTAATGCACTATAGTTTATTTCTTTGTTTTGAGGTTTTTCGCTGAAAAATTAGGATAATTATCCTTCTTACTGGATGGAAGTTTGGAATTTGGACTTTTGGATTTTGTTGGACACATTTTGTTGGACATATTTGGATTGGACATTTTATGAGTATATTTGGTGATAATTTTGAATTATTTTGAATTATTTTAATATTAATTGTATTTGAATTTTACACAAAAAGGTATTTTGTTATATGACATGCACAACCTACTACAGCAAAACTGATGTTTAGGTCACCTGGGTTACTCAGCTGGGATTGGGAGTTGTCATTGGGAAAGGTTGTGTAGGCAGTAGGTGTTTTTTTTTTTCAGTGGGTCAGCAGGCAATGTCATTGGCGTAAATCTGCATTGCTGGATGATGTGATTGATGATGGATTTATATTGTGTAAAATGTTTTACATTTTTGTTTTAATAAAGCACTTTTCAAAAAGTGTGGTGTATTTACTTACTATACATATTTTTTGTGTTGGGGTATTTAAGGCTTAGGGGTATCTGGGGATCCCACTTATTTTTAAAGGTGTGTTCTAAATTACCATGAGGACATGATACTTCACCATGGGGCTCCTTGAGGGCATGTGGTTGGGTATGGCCTAGGGGGAATGCATGCTTGTTTACCTTTTCCTGGCCTTCCAAGTTTCATGCTCAGATAAGGGTCTGCTATGGATTTTTGAGGGTCCCCCATGCTTTTTTTAACTTTTTTTTGTGTGGTGTTCCCCCCTAAAATCTTTACTGGACTTGAAGGCCTGGTATGAACTTCAAGTGAGACCCCACAAAATGTTTTCACACTATCTTCATACTTTTGCCTACACTCACCTGTCTGTCAAGAAGGTTTGGTAGGCAAGGTATATCTTTTTGCTGATAACACAAAGTTTTGCAAAAGGGTTGTTTTTCCTGGAAGTGTTTGTAACATGGAACAAAAGTTGGCATTGCTGTAATTTGGTCAAAATAGTGGAAATATGCACTTAGGGAGAAAGAATCCTATAAGTAAAAAATTGTGGGTATAGTGTTGGTCAGAACTAGAACGAAATGTTAAGGTACTTATTTTAGATGATTGCAAAATGAGAAAGTGTGGTCTGACAGTGGGGGAAAACTAGAAGAATTCTGGGGTGCATCACCAGATAGATCCTCAGAAGGAGGAAGGAGGTCCGGTTTCCCCTATGCATATCTTTAGTTAGACCCTATTTAGAATACTGGGAAATATACTAAAACTGGAGCACTCAAATCTGGTGCAGCTGAGCATGGTAGTCAATCAGCTTCTTTTTTTTTTTTTTAATTATATCTTTATTAAATTTTTTTTATACAAATCCATATTAATCCACTAACATACAGTATAAAAATCCATATTTAATTTCCATCCACCTCCCCATATTTACACTACCGCCCCCTCCCCGTATCTTTTTGGTCCTACCCTTTACGTCTTGTTCTTCTTTTGTTAATCTCTCTCACTATTGCCCCTCTCTTACTTTATCCTCTATCTTCCTTTTGCTTCCAAAATCTTGTTTGTTTTCCTTTTTTCCCTTATACTCCAGCCACTTCTGAAAATCTTCTTTTTTTTAAAATTATACCATCCCTCCCAGGTCTTCTTGAATGTTTCCATTTTATCCTCATCTATATGATACAATTCTTCCATTCTATATATATATTCCACCCTGTCCATCCAATCTTTTATTTTTGCGGGTTCTAATGTTTGTCAATATTTAGGAATCAGGCCTTTGGCTGCATTTAAAAGATGGAACAAAATCTAAGTTTTATATTGCTTCACTGAAAGCTCTGATTTCTAAAATAGGCAAGCCCACGGGTACATCGGTATACTAATCTTCTGGATGTCTTGTATGTATTGCATTATCTCCCTCCATAACTCTTGTATTTTGGGACAGTCCCACCAGATAGGTGTCATTGTGCCCTTACTCCAACATCCTCTCCAGCACTTAGATTAAACTTCAGGCCTTAATTTATGCATCACATTGGGTGTAATATACCATCTTACTAGGCACTTATAATTCATTTCAACTATGTTTCTATTCGCCGCACCATGTGTTAAACTAAACGCCAATCAGCTTCTAACTTCAGCTTGTTCAGTTAAGCTTTGGCAATAAAACCTGGAAGCTGATTGGTTTTGCACAATGGAGTTTTAGTAAATAACCCCCACTGTGTCTATTTCTGGAGACATCACATGCATAGATATTGATAACCAAACAAAGTAGCAGTCTTGCCATGTGTTCACTGACAGTTTGTAAAAAAACCTTGATTTCTCCTGTCAGTAAAAGGCCGTGAGCAGGCAAAGCTGTCCATGAAAATACTTCTGCTAACTTCCCACTGTAGCCTGCCTCTAGGATTCCAGCACAGTTTACACTCCTGCTGCCACTGCCCACTGATGTGCTTGCCCAGCAGCAGCATTTGGGAACTTGTTTCTATTATTTTAGCAGACTGTGGGCTTTTATGTAACTTTGGTCTGGGCAGCTGTAGAGCTGTCTGATCACTTTTACGAGAGCAACTGAAAGTCTGTGCTATAATATAGCATGTACAATTGCTACATAAGTCATATTGTAATATAACATTTTTGAAAATGAACTTTCCTTTAAATCTACAGCACCAAAATTTGCTTTAAAATGCAATGCAATATGACAACCTGGAGGCCTTCTGGTACACAGAACAACCCCCAGAAATGTAATGTACAGCTTGTGTGATTGGCTTACAGATTTCCCTTACTGATTTTGGGCATCTTCTGCAACAAAAAATGCCATTTTTGTTGAGATACTCTAACCAAATCCCCACACATCTAAGGCCCCTTTTACACGGGCGTTTCTCATCAGTTTTTACATCCTTTACCAATGCAAAGGATGTCCGTGTACATCTGTTTCATCCGTTCCACTTTCTTCCGTTCAAAAAAACGGATCTTAACGGATGTAAACAGATGATCATACGCTTACATCCGCTAGTCCATAGAAATACATGGGTGTCAGTTTTTCATCCATTAATGGACAGATGAAAAACGGACATACGGAACGCCCGTGTGAAAGGACCCTAAAGGGATGCAGACCCTGCCACTTTCCTCATTAGAGCCCTGCAAGTGATGATTGATAATGATAAAATCACTCCCATTCACCTTAACTTTTGCACATGGACACACAAACAAGAAGCTATTTTTTCAGAATAACATAAGGTAGGAATCTGCAACAACATTTGTAACAATCGTTGCTATGTACATTGATCTCCTAGAGGGGAATGTTTTTTTTTCTCAACAAAAGTAGAGTTGCTCTTTAAGATATCTGTAAGAGTGCAACAAAAAGTGCACGGGTATTGAAGGTGGAGCAGAAAAGTAGTGTCATGTTGAGGAAAATATTAATGAATAGACCAGGAAAGAAGTAAATGGGACAAAGCAAACACTGGACTAAAATCTCAGCAGCCAACAATGCTCTGGAAATTGGAGAGGCATCATATGTAAAAAAGTAGTCCATCTCTTCTCTCTTGTCTTCACACAGTGAACCCACAGTGGCAGTAAGTTTGTGCTTATTTTTTTGTTATGCTTATTAAGAGAACTTCGACATCCTAACTAACTTTTTTAAAATAAATAGAAAAACAGAAACAATATAGTCAGGAGGCTTTTTTATCATGTTCCATTGCAGCTTGTCAGTCCTTGTTGTAGTTGCATTTATGTCCTTTTTTCAGGCTTTTTGTTCTTTTATTTTCACCTGGTGATCCTGCTGTGGCACCCAGATGTTGTAGAGTTCCCCTTTAAACTCTAACACTTCTAGCAGCCTGTGTTTGTAGAAGCAAGGTTTTTGGCTCATCTTCCCTTATTTCCCATGTACCGGTTTGTAGATGGTATTTCTTATCTCTAGCTGCTGGCCAAGGTTATTCTGCAGAGTTTAGGAAGCCTTTTGAGTGTATAGAAAGTGGGAAAAGAATGTATTTCTTGTGACGTAATTGTTGGTATATACGCTTGTAAGAAGTTTTCTATAACTCACTTAGCAGGTGAGGGCACGAGCCATCTGTTGAGTCAAAACAGCGCTGTTTTTAATAAATCAGTAGCTTCCTTCAGAAGTCCGAGTTTGGAGTTTTCCTGATTTTGCGGAAATTGCTTCTACACTGCCAATAGCATACTTTCCTGCCCTAGAGTGAAAAGCTCACTCACTGTACTGTAACTATAAAGGAGTATATAGAATATGTGAACACTTTGCCCTCATCTCCATAACATAGGGGGTGTTCTGTAGTCTACAGAGGTGACCTAGACAGAGCCACCAAGATATACTACCTATCAATAATGGTAAATAGTAGTTCCCATTATATTAGCAGTTGTTGCTGTTCAACTCCTTCTTACAGATATTTGCAGGACTGCAAGAACATGTTCACAATGAGATATATATATATATATATATATATACTGTAAATATTATATACTTTTTTTTTCATTTATGCAGTTTTTGTTTACCATGTTTTTCCCAAATAAGAGCAATAGCTGACTGAATTAAGAAAACAAAACACATTTGACTTCCTGACAAATGTACAGTTTAATCCACATTTAAAGCATAGTACATTTTTCCTGCACAGAGCTCCAAGGGGTGGCACATCACCACCTACAAATCATTTTGCTGTCCGTAGCATCGGTAGCCATTGTGGTTTGGTATACTTTTTATGAACATGGATTACTCACATAATAGATATGGTTCATCTATCAGCAAAAACATGGGACTTTTAAGCTGATTTCTCCCCCTCAGGAAAAGATTACTCGTACACAAACTTACATAAAGAAGCATCATGTTTTATTCTAAAATATTAAAATCAGGGAACAAACCCATAGAAAAATGTTGCAATGTTGCAATATAAAGATAAAGCTAATTATTCGTATAAACTACTGTACATGTTTTACATCAACAGGGCACCCCTGAAGAAGCCCATGCGGCGAAACATGTTGGGAGATGACGCCTTCCTTCTGTATCACTTAAGCCTATTTTCATTATTGCATGTTACACACAATCTTTCAATTTAGGAAGATGTTTTGGGGTTCAATGTACTGAATGTTTTATCTGATATCATCCACTTACTGTTTTTTGGGTGTATTCCCTGATTTTAACATTTTGTAAAAGAACAGTATGTGTTTTATGTACGTTTGTGTAAGGATAATCTTTTCATGAGTGTGAGACAGCACCTTAAAAGTCCCATATATTTTTATTTTTTTACTAAAATAGATTACTGTCACACACTGTTACTGTACACACCCTATAACATCTATATGCTTGAAAGTATATTTGTTTGAAAGTACTTTATGAACTGAACAAGATGACTTCTGCTCTTTGAAAATTATTTGATATCTCTTAAATAAAATGCCGGGTTACAATGACATCATACAATGTGATTTCCTGAATTTTCTTTTTTAAATTCTGTCTCTCAGAGTGGGAATGCACCTACAATATGAATTTCAGACCCCTCCATGATTTCTAAGTGGGAGAACTTGCAAAATCGCAGGGTGTTCAAATACTTCTGTTCCTCACTGTATATAAATGAAAAAATATCTAAAATTGTGAAAAAAATAATTTTTGCTTAGTTTTTGTTATACAATTTTGCAAATAAATAATTTTTCTTCATAAATTTAGGCCAACATGTATTCTGCTACATTTTTAGCATAAAAATAACCCAAAACAGTTTATATTATTTAGTCTGTGTGAAACCCATAGAGTCTACAAACTATGGGACATATACTTGAAAATTGATCAGTTAAGACCCTAAAATGCCAGACGCTGGTATGGCATATGGCAGTGATCAGGATGCTGGTATGGTAGTGATCAGGACATTAGCATGAGATATGCAGGTGATCAGGATGCTGGTATGGGGTATGGCAGAGATCAGGACGTTAGCATGAGGTATAGTGGTAATCAGGATGCTGGTAAGGGATATGGGGATGATTGGAATGCTAGTATGGGGTACAGTGGTGATCAGGACACTGGTATTGGGTAAGAAGGTGATAGGGGTCCTGGAATGATGGTGATCAGGAAGCTGGTATGGCATATGGGATGATCAGGATGCTGTTAAGGGTATGGCAGTGATTAGGATGCTGGTATGGGGTATGGCGGTGATCAGGGCGGTGGTATGGTTTATGGAGGTGATCAGAGTGCTGGCATGGTGTATCGTGGTGATCAGGGAGCTGGTATGGTGTATGGCGGTGATCAGGGAGCTGGTATGGTGTATGGCAGTGATCAGAGTGCTGGTATGGAATATGGCAGTGATCAGGGTGTTGATTTGGGATATAGTGGTGATCAGAACATTGGTATGGTGTATAAGGGTGTTTATGTGCACACGAGGACAGGTGACAGAGGTTGACTGCTTGTTTTATTATGTATATACTGGGACAGTGATCAGGGACACATAGGCACTGATCAGGGACACTGGAGTGGCTGGAACAGCAGTCTGTGATGCAGCCTGACAGACTATTATATACCCACACACTGCTGGGTCGCTCCTCTTAGCTCGCACACTGAGAGCAGAGAGAAGCAATCTTTACTTTCACTTTTCATTGTTTACTATGTGAGTGCTGTGATTGGTCACAGCAGTCACATGGTAAAACACCATGTGGTTGCCCGGACACAATGGTAATGTGAACCGCTGTGTCTGGGCGACACACCGGCTCTGAGGCTGTGCAGGAGCCATCGATGCAGGCTGACATACAGGTACGTTAGCCCGCATCAGCAAAGCTTCATGTCTGCTATCTATGTAGAATGGGCGAATGGGAAGAGGTTAAGCTGTTAAAACTCCTGGAGATACTGCAGGATGAATGTGCCCATGTGATCTGGGGATATTGGGAGGAAAAAAAGTCACTATCCTCTGGTGCCTCTGCTAAGGACCCATGTCTGTGGAAGTGACATCACAGGAATTCAGAAGCCGCTAGCTGTATAGACACATAGGAGACTAATAAGAAAGGATGTAACCTGGATGGTCTTCTAGACAAAGCATTTTGGGGCTCCGCCCCTTTGGCTTGTCCTGGGGGAGGAGACCAAAAACTGAAAATAAAGTAGAGTGGAAATGGGGGCTGACCAGGACCATGGCCATTTAAAGGCACATTTACAGAGAATGATATCTGCACCAGTATACAATTTCTTTGTTTACAAACATTTTTATTGAGAGGCAGACTACAAAAACCACACATAATCATAAGGTAGAATGCACAATAAGAAAAAGGCACAAAGGCAATTTACAGTAATATAAAAACAATCATCAAAAAATAAAGATCAAGTACATGAAAGAAGTAGGCAGTAATATAGGCAGAATAACCACATAACTAAGAAGGAATCAATATAAATCAGCATATGATAGACATTCAATCCAACAGTAAGTGTCGACGTGTTTTCCAACCATCCCATTTTCTGCTGAATAAATGCATCCTATTCAATAATGTATACTGAATATGTTCCATGAGTATAACCATATCGACTCTCCGCAAAACAAAGGCCAAAGGGACTACCGGTGACTTCCAATGAAGGGCAATGGCCCATATAGTGGAAACGTAAATAGTGTGAATTAGTCTCATTAGGTTGGTTGGAACCCCGGAAATGGATGCACCCAATAAGCAATTTTGCTGTGACAAATCCACCTCCCATTTCAGTCTATACGAGGAAGGTGAGGGATAAATGGCATTCAAAAAATAGTGATATAAATCTGAGATAAGACCCCTGCCCCTAGATGAGTCATGGCAGATACGTTCAAAATAAGTAATCGTGGACAAGGGCGTCAATCCAAAATGAGAGCTAAAAAAATGTTGTATTTGCAGATAATGTTCATGAAGCGGGATATCAAAAAGCAAACCTAACATATCAAAGGATATAAAAGACCCACCTCTCTGAAAATCTGTTAGTTTGATAAGAGCTCAATCATACCACCAGCGAAAAGCCAGCGGACATGAATACCCCGTGGCAAAATTCAGGTCTCCAAAAAATGTCGAACCCAGTGGGACTGAAGAGATAAGATCCAATTTAGATTTGTAATGAGACAAAAGTGTCAGAGAGTGAAACACAATTGAATTATAATTCGACAATGAGTGAGGGGGAATATTCGTCCATAATAAACCTGGTAAATAAAAAAGGTGTAGAAATGGAAATCACAGCACTCACATATACTTTGTAAAGTTGAATGTAGTACCTAGAATAAATTTTACACTTGAAAATGATTTGGACAATTTATTCTATTTATGCAATCAATGTCAACAAAAATGAGGCCTCCACTTACAACAGTACATTTTCCTATTCTGTTATCAAAATGATGTTTGATGGCTACTTGAAGAATAATTTTCCAGGCTTGTATTACTTAGAATATAAGTAATTCAGGCCTGGTATTCAGACACTTTGATTACACTGCCAGTCATTTGTCAAATATTTTTCACATGTTTTAATTGGGATTCTGGGATCAAGGGCACTAAGCCTGCATTCACACTTGAGTGTTTTATAGCTTGAAGCTCCAAAAACGCTCAAACTTAAAAAATCAGTTGTTCACTATTGTGCCTGTTCACGTGATCAGGTATTGAGAGGCATTGTAGAGAACAATTGATTTTTTAAAGTTTTTTGGAGCCTCAAGCTTAGAGCTTCAAGCTACAAAACTGTCAAGTGTGAATGCAGCCTATGATTTTAGGTATTGGTTGCGGAGATTGCGGAGATGTTTATAATTGATATGACTACAAATTTCACTGCTGTAATGCCTATGAAATTTGTTGACTTTGGACCCTTTGTTTCTTGGGCAATTTTTACAATAAAGCATCGTTGCCCAGATTCCATTAGCATGAGACATTGATGTCATTTCTCAAGGCCCAAGGAACAGAGCCACAAGATATTAGACTGCTTAAAGCAGATAAGAACTTGTTTGTGTAATTAAAGATGTCTACTTGTTTGAGAAGTTAGAAATCTTTAAGTTTAGGGTAGATAAGAGCTCTGAGGAAGGGGGTTTAACTCCCGAAACGCGTCAGCTTATCCGCATCATTAGACACAGTTGCATTGTGACTGTTTTTGTGGATCACCTATACTGCCCATTATCACGTTGGTTTGTGAGTATACATCCTTTCTATTTAATAAATTACGTGTTATACCACGGTAATGCACGATGAGAGTGCGCCATAGTGTATTTTGAATTAACTGAAATGCATTATTATTGTGATTCAGAAATGCGGATACATCCAAATAATGAAAATTTTGTCTGAATTCTGATTTGTAAAAAAACGAATAGTCTAATTAGAAGTAGGACTTTGCTCATTATCTGAATGCCACAATTTACCTGAGTAGTGTTACTGGAACATGCACATCTTTACACTTCTACTTTCCATTGAAAACAGCAAAATACTTTACTCCTGCACTGGGATTGGACTTAGCAGAGGCTCGACTGACAATGTCAATTGTCTGGAATACGCACTCCTTGCTTCCCTCAACGAACCGGGGTAGTCCAAGTCACTAAATGCAAAATGAAAAAACAAAAAGAGGGTGCACCGGCCTAGTGCATTATCATTTAAAAATATTTATTGAAAGAATAAAAAAGTAGGTATCATACTCACAATGAACATATAAAACATAGGCATATCACAATGAACAAAGGTGTTCAATCCATATAACATCTAAGTCCACAACGATGGAACCCTGGATGACCAACTGGCTGACACATTCCGAGGACTCAGCCTCTTCCTCAGAGAGGTTGGCTCTGAGGAAGAGGCTGAGTCCTCGAATCGCGTCAGCAGTTGGTCAGCAAGGGTTCCATCATTGTGGACTTAGATGTTATATGGACTGAACACCTTTGTTCATTGTGATATGCCTATGTTTTATATGTCCATTGTGAGTATGATACCTACTTTTTTATTCTTTCAATAAATATTTTTAAACAATAATGCACTAGGCTGGTGCATCTTCTTTTTGTTTTTTCATTTTGCTTTTTCCACTTTCCTTTGCCTACCTGCAGCAAGATAATACTCTACATTATATTATCTTCGGATAATAAAATGACAGTGATTCATTTTATGAAATAGATGTTTTTTTTTCTCTGGTGTGATTCATCCCTTTGTTAAGGCTGGTTTCTTTAGCCTTCACATTTTTTCATCTTTCTGTCTGTAAATGTAATGGACTTCTGGAATGTTTGTTATTTGTAGACTACAAACACACCAAACAGGTGAAATTCAACAGCATTTCTCAGCAAAATATAATGCATTAAATAGAACAGTAAAAAATGGGTAAAGGGAAGTATGTTAAGTTAATGCGATAAAAAGATGCATACAAAAAAGATAATTAACATATTTAATTGATTATGATAACATGTTTATGAAGTTGTAGACATACTAAATAACCTAATTACATTTAATGTATCACCCGGTATTGCCAGCATGTAATTTGCTGAGGTGTAAGTCATAAATACAGAATATAAAGTGCAAGTATAATATAATGTTTGTGCAACCAAAGCAAACAGCAGCAAACAATAAAACAATATTCTAGTACAAAAACTAAGCAGTAGCTAATGTTATTACTGACAATAAAGCCTACTATGTTCACATGAAAATGTACAATGAACAAAAACATACTGTATGTGAAGAAGGTAAGGCTTACCTATATTTCAGGTTCTTTATCCCTTGTCACACGTCAATCTGTGTGAACATTTAGGTAGCTCTATAGAGCATGCTTACTGGTCCAGCCTAGCACCACCTACAGGGGAAACTCTAAAAATTAGAATATCGTGCAAAAGTTAATTTATTTCAGTAATGCAACTTAAAAGGTGAAACTAATATATGAGATAGACTCATTACATGCAAAGCAAGATAGTTCAAGCCGGGATTTGTCATATTGTGATGATTATGGCTTACAGCTCATGAAAACCCCAAATCCACAATCTCAGAAAATGAGAATATTGTGAAAAGGTGCAATATTCTAGGCTCAAAGTGTCCCACTCTAATCAGCTAATTAAGCCATAACACCAGCAAAGGGTTCCTGAGCCTTTAAATGGTCTCTTAGGCTGGTTCAGTAGGAATCACAATCATGGTAAAGACTGCTGACCTGACCGTTGTGCAGAAAACCATCATTGACACCCTTCATAAGGAGGGAAAGCCTCAAAAGGTAATTGCAAAAGAAGTTGGATGTTCCCAAAGTGCTGTATCAAAGCACATTAATAGAAAGCTGTGTGGAAGGGAAAAGTGTGGGAGAAAAAGGTGCACAAGCAGCAGGGATGACCACAGCTTGGAGAGGATTGTCAGGAAAAGTGTTGGGGACTTTCACAAGGAGTGGACTGAGGCTGGAGTCAGTGCATCAAGAGCCACCACACACAGACGGATCCTGGACATGGGCTTCAAATGTCATATTCCTCTTGTCAAGCTGCTCCTGAACAACGTCAGAAGCATCTTACCTGGGCTAAAGAAAAACAGACCTGGTCTGTTGCTCAGTGGTCCAAAGTCCTCTTTTCTGATGAGAGCAACTTTTGCATGTCATTTGGAAACCAAGGACCCAGAGTATGGAGGAAGAATGGAGAAGCACACACTGCAAGATGCTTGAAGTGTGTGACGTTTCCACAGTCTGTGTTGATTCGGGGAGCCATGTCATCTGCTGGTGTTGGTCCACTGTGCTTCAGTAAGTCCAGGGTCAACGCAGCCGTCTACCAGGAGATTTTGGAGCACTTCATGCTTCCTTAGGCAGACAAGCTTTATGGGGATGCTGACTTCATTTTCCAGCAGGACTTGGCACCTCCCCACACTGCCAAAAGTACCAAAACCTGGTTCAATGACCGCAGGATTACTGTGCTTGATTGGCCAGCAAACTCGCCTGACCTGAACCCCATAGAAAATCTATGGGGCATTGCCAAGAGAAAGATGAGAGACACGAGACCGAACAATGCAGAAGAGCTGAAGGCTGCTATTGAAGCATCCTGGTCTTCCGTAACACCTCAGCAGTGCCACAGGCTGATAGCTTCCATGCCACGCCGCATTGAGGCAGTAATTGCTGCAAAAGAAGCCCAAACCAAGTGCTGAGCACATATGCATGCTTATACTTTTCAGAGGTCTGATATTGTTCTACGTACAATCCTTGTTTTATTGATTGCATGTAATATTCTACTTTTCTGAGATTGTGGATTTGGGGTTTTCATGAGCTGTAAACCATAATCATCACAATTATGACAAATCACGGCTGGAACTATCTTGCTTTGCATGAAATGAGTCTATCTCATATATTAGTTTCCCCTTTTAAATTACTGAGGGCGCATGCGCGGCTGGCACTCGTATGGACGCTTAGAGCGGTGCTCTCCGTCCAGCCGCCAGTGAAACGAGCGGCTCACTCAGACACCAGGGAATTCCGGGCACACCATACCTTACATAAGGAGTGCCCGCACCTCTACAGGCATGCCACGACGGAGGAAAACCCTGGGACAGCCTGGAAAACTGTCCCAATTCTTTCCTGTCATAACGGCAGGAAAGCCAAGATGGCGCCGGAGGTGGGCATACAGGGGAGTGCAGACAGGACAATGAAACACGGAGCCAGATGACAGATCCCTGGCTACAGCACTCATTATACCCAGGGGACCCTGGTGAGTTGTCTCCCCCTATGTCGCCAACTACAAGTAGCCCGGCCAAATCAAGACCCAGATTAGACCTAGATCACCAGAGTCCAAAATCTCAGGCCACTATTCACCCACTGCCTCTAATTAATACTGATCTCCCACCAATAGAGGCTTTTCCAGCAGCAGAACAGCCATTAACGGAAATATCAATGAAAAATATGCTTCTATCGTTAAGACAGACCCTGCACAATGACATATCATCATCATTACTACAAATAGATAACGCGGTCCAACGCCAGGAGCTCAGAATACAACATATTGAAGCTAAAATGAGTGACATCGTGACAGCACACAACGATCTGATTGACACACATACTGAACACACGTCCGAAATCGATCAAATCAATTTGAAATTGGCTGATTTAGATCGTTCTAGAAGAAATAATATCAAATTCAGGGGCATCCCTGAAACTGTCACCAATGAAACACTGCTTCCCTACATTCAACAATACATGAAATTCCTCATTCCATCTCTTTCTGACCTCGAAGTGGCTATTGATCGAGCCCATCGCTTGCCCAAACCTGCGTTCCTTTCAGCATCTATCCCTAGAGATGTATTAGCTCGAATTCATTTCTATCACATCAAAGACAAAATTATGCTAGCAGCCAGGAACACAACTACACTCCCACCGTCACACGCCAACATCTGGTTATTTGCAGACCTATCGAAGACTACCCTACTTAATCGCAAGAAAATGATAAACATCACTAAAGCTCTAAGAAACCACGGCATAGCCTACCAATGGGGTTTCCCTACAAAATTAACCATCAGACAACAAGGTCGAATTTTTACAGTCAAAAACCTTGAAGAAGGCCTCAACCTCCTTAAAGCCTGGAATATCATCCCTGGTGAACAAAAACCCACTCCTACTACACTCCAAAATATGGAAGATAAATAATCCACCTGCACCCAACCTCAATCATCTCACCATTCTCGCACCTCTAGTTACTATAACACATCATTATTCACTGGCGGTCGGCCATGTTTTGAGAAACTTTTCATGTTTTCCAGTTCGAGTTGGCATGACCTTTACTATGGTCAAAGCCTAGTTAAACCCCCCACAGCTGTAGTAGCAACTTTAGCTACTCAGATCACTCGCATTAACTGCGAGTATTGTTTTTACCCCCTGCCACCTTCACCTCCCTCTTCCTCCTTCTCAGTACCAATAGTCATCTCCTATAGATCTACTGATTACCGGACCCCGATGCACTCTTGTGAAGATCTCATCGTAAATACGAGACTTAACCTAAAAAGCTCCAACCAAACTAACGACACATCCTCTTCTACACCAATAACCACGAAACTTCTCATTCCCTCAAGACTCCAACGCAACTCTCAACTCAACACGCAAAAGATACAAAATGATTAATATCACCTCTCTCAATGTGCGTGGACTGAACTCGCCATTCAAAAGGTCGATGCTCCAAAAGGAAACGAGAAAATCTAAGGCTGACATTATCTTTATACAAGAATCTCACTTTGCTCCAAAAAAACGAATTCCCAAACTACACCTCAACCGATTCTCGCAAATCTTCTTGGCTACTAATCCCCAAAAAAAAATGGCACCATAACCGCCATAAAAGACTCCATCCAATTCACCTTAGTCTCCGAAACTGCCGACTCGCAAGGCCGCTATCATATCCTCATCTGTCGACTTAATGGTATTCTTTATACGTTAGTAAACGTTTACGGTCCCAACAAACATCAGATCAAGTTCTATAATAAGCTTTACAAAACCATCACATCCTTAAAACAAGGCAGACTTTTAATTGGAGGAGACTTCAATATTATTGGAAATACACAAATGGACTCATCCTTCCTCAGAAAAACACCTAAACAATCCCTCAATCAATTTCTACACAACCACGACCTTTACGACATCTGGAGATGCCAACATGGAACTGAAAGAGACTTCACCTATTACTCTCCTACACACCTTGCTTATTCCAGAATTGATTTTTTCCTGACGGACAAATGGACACTGCAACACATAACTTCGTCCAGCATCGGCGTGATCACCTGGTCAGACCATGCTCCCATCAACGTTTCGATAGACGACAATCAACGCGCAACCCTACCGCCCATTTGGAGATTAAATTTTATATTATTGAAGGACTTAGACCACCAGAAACATCTATTAGATGCTCACAACTTATTCTTTGACACCAATTCCTCTCCAGACATATCCATAACAACACTATGGCTCACATATAAAGCTTACATGAGAGGTATTCTCATACAACTTAACTCCCGTATCAAAAAACAAAGATCCCACCAAATTGACCAACTACTTTCCTCCATCAAACTTAATGAAGTGTCCAATAAAACCAACCCAAACCCTTCCACGGCTGCAAATTTGACCTCAGATAGAAATAAATTACGAATCCTTCTACTACACAAATACGATCTCAACCTCCAGAGATCCAAATCTTTATTTTACGCCCTAGGTAATAAAACAACCTCACTTCTATCAAAAACAGTTAAACAAAAACGACTTAGATCAAAGATTGTAAATGTCCATCACCCAACCACACAAATGCTACTCACTAACCCACAGGATATATCGAATGCATTTGCGACATACTACCGACAATTGTACAATCTCAGTAATGACCTTGACACATGCCAACCCACAACTGAAAACATTCAAAAATTTTTAGACACTACCAATCTTCCGCGTCTTACACCATCTCAGCTTACATCCTTATCACTACCAATTTCTCCCACAGAGATACAACGCTGCTCAACATTACCTCTTAACAAATCTCCAGGAAATGACGGCTTTACAAATGAATTCTACAAAACATTCGCACCCAACCTCACACCACACCTATCTTCATTATTCAACCATGCTGCCACCACAGGTACTTTCCCCACTGAAATGTTACAATCCATCATCACCACAATACCCAAACCAAATAAAGACCCCCAATTAGTTCAAAACTACAGACCAATTTCACTATTAAATACGGACATAAAACTATACGCCAAACTTATTGCACAAAGGTTACTTCCATACCTCCCTACACTAATCCACCCAGATCAAGTGGGCTTTATCCCTGGCCGACAAGCACCTGACGCAACTAGGAGAATTATATCCCTGATACACAACCTAGAATCTACCAAACAGCCCTCACTACTTTTGTCCCTAGATGCCGAAAAAGCATTTGACCGAATCAATTGGCTATTCATGAAACTCACCTTACAGAAATTTGGGATTATAGATTGGTTATTATCAGCAATATTCTCCCTATACTCCAATCCTTCCGCCAAAGTTTTAACCGACGGCACTCTCTCACAAACCTTTCAAATCTCCAATGGCACTAGACAGGGATGTCCATTATCACCCATAATATTTACATTACTGATTGAACCCTTAGCATCCAAACTCAGAGACGACCCCTCCTTTACAGGTGTCTCCCATCTTGGAACAGAACATAAAATTAGTCTATTTGCCGATGACATTATTCTCATGATTACCAACCCTTACAAATCACTCCGTACGATACGCACTCATCTCCACAATTGCTCAGACGTCTCTTACTATAAACTTAACGAGCCAAAATCTTCCATTTTGAACTTATACACCCCACCTAGAATCCAGAACTTAATCCGTAACCAATTCCCTTTTACGTGGGAACAATATAATATCCCTTATTTGGGAATTAAACTTACCAATACAACAAACCAACTATATAATGCTAATCACAAACCATTACTCAACTCTATTCCGCGAGAACTCAAGCATTTACGTACATCTACCCTCTCAACACTGGGCAGAATTGCTACATTGAAAATGTGTATTTTGCCAAAAATACTCTACATCTTCCGAACTCTTCCGATCCCAGTTCCCAATTCCTTTTTCTCCAAACTCCAGACGATCCTCAATAAATTCACATGGGACTCCAAAAAACCTAGATACTCGACAAATTTACTAATACGTTCGCCCTCTAAGGGAGGTGCAGGACTTCCTCATCTAAAATCCTACTACAATGCCACACTTCTAGATCAATTATTCTTTTGGTGGCACCCTACTAAAGACAAGACATGGTCCAACATGGAAAACCTTCCTCCCCTAAAACATACACTTGACAAATTATTGTTCATACCACAAAATTCCAAAACACTCCTACAAATCAAACACCCCTGTATGAAGGCCACCCTACAAGCCTGGTTTGAATTTATATCATCAAAACACCCAGATTCTGAATTGAAGAGTACCTATGCACCTATCTCAACCCTGCATCTCCTCATCCCTTTTTTGAACCTTTCAAAATGGGAATCCAACGGAATAACACATATACAAGATATATACACCAACCACAAACTAAATTCCTTCACTACTCTCCAAACAAAATATCACTTACCTGATAATGAAAATTTTAATTACCTAAGAATATCCCACTTCCTATTCAAAATGACCGTATCTTCAGAACTAACAATCCCCGCCACGGCCTATATCTTTTTTCACAAAACACAATATCCTAAAAAAGGAATCTCGACATTCTATAAACTACTAACTAATGCCCAATTTGCCATAAACACCACCTCACTCACTAACTGGGAAAGCAATCTTCACCAATCAATCTCCCCACATATATGGGCAAAAACCTTCAACATTACATACAAAGCTTCCAAATGTAGCTCCCACTGGGATTCATACTTAAAAACATTACACCAATGGTACCTAACACCAGTTAAACTCGCAGTTTTTTACCTCCAACACTCACCTAAATGTTGGAGGCACTGCGGAGAATTAGGCTCGATCACTCACACACTATGGCAATGTAATCTCTTACATCATTTTGGAATAAAGTGTTTCAACTAATTTCTTCAATAGCAGAATCCCGCATCCCCCCAAATCCAGCCTTAGCCCTTTTAAATATAGGAATAGACAAATTTCCCCCAAACACACGAACTATCATAATCCACATATTGGCAGCGGCAAAAAATAATGTCACCAGATTGTGGAAGTCCACCAAAATTCCTGCTTACTCAACCCTTATCAATGACCTAAATTACCAATGCGAAATGGAAAAGAGAACAGCATCACGAAACCTCACATACCATAAATTCCAATTCCAATGGTCTCGTTGGCTCAATGACCCTAACTGCTCTATTAACTGATATCCATATAATATCATTACTACTAAGTACATAACGCTTGACTGGTACTCCCCCCTTTCCCCTCCCTCCCTTCCTTCATCCCCGTCCAACCCCATTCACAATGTATTCCGAAACTACTAGATTCACATTAGTTTATTCTTATCTACCAATAATATGAAAACAGGGCCGCATCTTTCCCAGCCAATTGGTGGGAAAATACAACCTCAAGTTATACATACCTTATGTACCACCTCATTCTAATGTGAACCACAGTGTATTACGTTTTGTATTACTGCATTTGTGCAAAAAAACTTTCAATAAAAACTATTTGAAGTTAAATTGCATTACTGAAATAAATGAACTTTTGCATGATATTCTAATTTTTCGAGTTTCACCTGTACTAGAGCCAGATTAATGCTATATGGGGCCCTAGGAAGAGTATAGTTTTGCCCTTCTCCCACTCTTTGAATTACTCTACCAGTTCCCTGCAGTTTCCCCAAGAAGAAAAGGTTTTTCGCTGCTCTGTGAAAAACCAGAACAGATAAGTATTACATGTTCCTTATTTTGAAAAATTTAAATCCGGAGTTTTATAAAATCATCTCCCACTTTAGCAGACCTCTGGAAATTAGCATACAGAATTTGAATTAGCACTTCCTGCACATATTGTACATACAGATGCTCTAGAGCAAGGGGTCTCCAAACTTTCTAAACAAAGGGCCAGTTTACTGACTTTGAGACTTTAGGGGGGCCAAACTATGGTCATTGGGAGTAGAAATGTCCTGTATCATTGGGAGTAAACAGTGCATCTTTGGCATTAGGAGAGGAATAGCACCCTATTCTTGGTGTAAGTTGGAGAAATAGTGCCCCATCGTTGGTGTCAGTGGGAAGAAAAGTGCTCCGTTGTTGGTGTAAGTGGGAGGAATATTGCCCCATGGTTTGTTTCAGTAAGAGGAATAGTGACTGTTGTTGATGTCAGTTGCAAGAATTATGAGCCCTTGTTGGTGTCAGTGGGAGGAATAATGTCTTGTAGCATTGGGAGAAAAAGTGCCCCAAGGGCCAGATAAGGGCAAGCAAAGGGCTGCACCCAGCCCCCTGACCATAGTTTGGAGACCACTGCTCTAGAGGCTCCTCTCACAGTAAGGATATTAATATCACTTCCAAAGCTGGGTATACACTAGCAAAAATTACCAAAACATAAGGCACTAGTGTTTTTCATAATGATAGTACCCCAAAACGTCCACTCACCGAATAGGTGTTGTTATAATAACAAAAAAAAAAAACAAACACAATGAAAGAAACCTCCCGTAATAAATTTACCTGGGTAAAAAGTGATTACTTTTATGACAAAAATTGTGGTTGGATTCAGACAAAAGATTAAATACTTTATTTGGATATTTAAATATGATCAATATATCAAAATCTTACAGAATTGCAAAATACTAACCCCTAATAGGTAATCACACTAGTAAAAGACGCACAAAGAAAGTCCATATCAGACAAACAAACAAAAAACATATGAACAATTCATGTCTTCCAGACGCCAAGAAATCTTACACAATAAAAGATGAACCACAGCAATGACGCCGTCAGATTAGATTATCAAGCAATCACAATACAGGGTAAGGTAGCATCTTATGTTTATAGAACCCTTGGGTGCTCGAGCTATAGGACTAAACCCCTATTCTGCAATCACTGAAACAATAAACAAAAAAATTGCTATAAAAATGGGTATACACTAGTAGATCTTCGAATGATCGTTCATATGAATATTTAGTTGCACAATCGTACAAAATCCTCAGTACATTTGATGGCTTGACAAATGCCGTTCAAGAATTTAATTTGCTTTTAACATTCGAATTTGGAGTGAATGCAATTTATTAAATGAAAACCACATTCGCTATTAGAAAACCATTTGTTCGAAAAACATTTTCCATAACACATCTTCAAATTGCCTTGCCAACAATAATTTGACCGCCACTAACTGTTAGAAAATTGAACTAATGCTCGTTCAAAAATCTACTAGTGTATACCCAGCATAATTCTGGAAGAAGGCCCTGAAATGCTTGCATGTACATGTAACCAGGAAATATATCTGGTTTATCCTGCCTTCCTCTGTCCCTCCCTTCTTCTCAATATCCTCCCTGCAGCCTGCCATTGCATAGACCAGCTGTTGTAACATCTACTGAGCATGTTCCAGTTTTAGTTCCCTTGTAAGCTTTTCATTTCCTCCTTTCTTTTATCTGTGCAGCCCACATAACTATAGAGTCACACACAGCCATCCAAAGCAGTGTGCTTACAGTGAAGCACATTGACACAGCCACCTAGAAAAATGCTCCCAGCACACAGTTAACCCTTTGATTGCCCTTCATGTTAACCATTTCCTGCCCAGTGTCATATGTACAGTGTAAGTGATTTTTTTAGCACTGATCATTGTATTGGTGTCACTGGGGATGTCAGTGACACCAAGTCAGTTCCCCCCAGTGTCAGAATGCCTGCTGCAGTCCCACAGTCTCTCTATAAGTCGCTGATTGCCGCCATTACTAGTAAAAAAACCCCCCATAAAAAAACAGTATCTGCTCCGCCATTTGTAAAAGCTAAAACTTTCACATAAACCATTTCATTTACACGTATTGGGACTTCTTTTTTTAGCAAAGACATGTAGCAGAATACATTTCGGCCTACATTTATGATGAAATTTCATTTTTAAAATTTTTTTTTCCTGGACATGTTTAATAGCAAAAAGTCAAAAATTTGTTTTTTTCTCAAAATTGTCTTTTTTTTTAATAGCAAAAAAATAAAAAATGCACAGGCGATTAAATACCACCAAAAGAAAGCTCAATTTATGGGAAAAAAAGAATGTCAATTTTATGTGGGTGCATCGTTGTATGACCGTATAATTGTCTGTTAAAGTAACGCAGCGCTGTAACGCAAAAATGGCCTGGTAAGGAAGGGGGTAAATCCTCAGGTCAAGTGGTTAAAGTATACCTTTAAGTGTATTTTAAAATGAAAGCAGTGTAGGTACCTGAATTTATCCTGGTGTCAACAATCCAGAGTACAGCAGAGCTCAGACTGTGAGAGAGAAGGGAAGCAACACAGGGAGCTAATCAATTTGTTTGCAGTGCTTAGGTGAGAGGAAAGGACATACTGTTAGAGGTCAGAATGACAGAGAGATGAGTTCATCAATGTACTGCTCCTTTTGGGGTAGATTTACTAAAGGCAAAGAGAGCTTGCACTTTGCAAAATGCAGTTGCACTCTGCAAGTGAAGTTGCTCCAGAGCTTAGTAAATGAGCAGCTCTGCTGACTTCCGTCATCTAATCATTTGCATGTGATTGGGTATTCTTTGCAAAGTGAAACTTTACTCCATTTTCTTTGCAAAGTGCACAGTCTAGTTATCTTTAGTAAATCAATCCCTTAATGTTCAGTCCAAGGCTGGGAGATGCTACCTAACTTCAGCTGAAGAAAATCTAGTCATCCCCTGCCAGACAGAAATGTGCTCGCAGGGGATGACTAACTGTGTAAATCTCAGGACTGGGTGGACAGAAAGACAAATCCCTTGGCATGACTAGTGTAGAAGAGATGTTGTCACGGTGCACCCCCACCCCCCTTTGCCTGCTGTCCCTCTGCTGTATCTCTTCACCCCTCCCTCCCCCCTTGCAGATTCATCGCATCCTGTGTGCTGTCCCTCTGATGTAGATTCCTCGCATCCTGTTACAGCCTACTTCAAAGGCTGTGCAGGATGGGAGAAAGCAGCCACTGTGGTGTGGGTCACACCTCTCCCAGCAATGGCTCCAGAGAGTCGCGACCCCCCACCAGGAGACCCCGACACAGGCCACCGGGGTGTCTCGCGCGTCCCCCCCAGTGGGCGCAGCACGGGCACGAGGCTTCCCGCACTCTGCGCCCGCCGGAGACAAAGGTTGCGCTGAGTGTGGCCAGAGTCAGGGGGCATGCCTCATTGCCCCGGCAACACAACGCTGGGCCGGCCATTGCCGAGGCAACCGGGAAGCGTCCTGCTCTGGTTTAAGAAGACCAGAGCAGGACCTAGCCCGCTGTTGGTCTCCTGTGCTCAGGAGAAGCGCTGTGTGGGGTCTGAGCTGAGGCCAGACCCCACAGCCAGGACTCCCGCTGAGTCCCTGCAGGCCTGCTGGAAAGCTGATCAATGTTGGTCCCCTGCTCGAGAACGGCTGTGTGGGGTCTGAGCTGAGGCCAGACCCCATAGCCCAGACCCCTCTGAGTGTCCGCTGATCGCTGTGTCCCTGGGAACCTGCCCCCTGTCTGCTGATCGCTGTGTCTCTGGGGAGCTGCCCCTGCCTGTTACCCACTGTGTGCCAAGGAGTATCGCTACCTGCTGCTGCTGAGTGTCCCTGGAAGCTGTCCACTGCTGAGTGTCCCTGGAAGCTGCCTGCTGCTGAGTGTCTGCAAGCCGCCTATCGTGAGTGTCCCTGGAAGCCGCCTGCTGCTGAGTGTCTGCAAGCCGCCTGCTGCTGAGTGTCTGCAAGCCGCCTATCGTGAGTGTCCCTGGAAGCCGCCTGCTGCTGAGTGTCCCTACAAGCCGCATGTTGCGGAGTGCCCTGAACTGCCCCTATTGTGTGCCCAGATTACCCTTACCTGAACTGCCCCATTGAGTGCCCAGATTATTGCTACCTGAACTGCCCCTATTGTGTGCCGGGATTAATGCTTGCTCAGACTGCCTATTGCGTGTCTGGAGTATCGTAGCTATCTGGACTGCCCCCCCTGAGTGCTCGGGCCATCGCTACCCGAATCGCCCTATCGTGGGCTGGATTATAACTGTTTGGACTCCTCCCCCTCTTCCCTCCTTTTTTGGGTACCCGGACGGAAGTGCCTTCCATAGTTCAATAAAGCTTTGTGTGTTTTCATCCTCCATATGCGTTCTGTCCTGCCTACGCTTCTGTCACAGATGTGTTGGCCAAGACTTAAGCAACTAAAACCATACCAACCTGACTCTCTTGAAACTCCTGCCCCCCAACTCTCCCTCTATCAATAAAGGAGACCAAACAGCGTTGGATTAAAAATGGCCTTCACGGCCTTTTATTAACAATTCAACTTAAATCACAAAAAACATTCCTTAAAACAGAAACATACAGAAACATACAGGATAAGTTGTTGGTCTACAAGGCACCCCCTGCGGAACCTTAACCCCAATATTCATACTAGGCCTACAGCCGCAATGCACCGACTCAGAGACAAAAACACACCTTCCGCAGTGTAGAACCTCTACCTTCCAGTTAAACCTCGGTTAACTGGAATGTACCGTACTCGGGCATACCATACCACACATGGGTCCCAACCATACACTTTCGCTTAAAACAATTTGTCACCTCCAAAGACCAACAACTGCCCCCAAAACAAAGCAAGCATGGAAAGACCCAAAACACCCCAGGGGAGGGCAGGAGGGAAGTTTCCTCTTCAGCTGCTATTCCAGCACTGGATCTGCCGACTCCCCAAAATCATAAAAGATCCCACCCCATGCTACCATCACCAATCAGGTAACCTTCCTGTTTTAAACCATTCCCTTTAACTTAACCCCTTCCTGTTTTTCTTTCCCCTCTTCACCTAGTCATGTTTGCCCTCCACTATTCTTCTCTTTCTTTTCTTTTCCGCCAGGGGCACCACTGGTAAAACATCTCCCATATACTGTATGTGCTCCATCGGTGTATATACGTAGCTTGCCTGAAGTCCAGCTTGACGTGTATGAGGTCATCCATATTTCCTTCCCCATTTACTGGTTTACATACCAGTTTTCAGAATTGAGAAAATAAAGGCTTTTGAATTCTGAACAGTCTATGATATTATGGATATGAGTATGGTTTAGCAGGTATACGTTTTACGCTATGCTGCAATTAAATCATACTGTATGAAATGGTTTTGTAATATAGCAGTTAAAGATACCGAAACATAATTTGACAAATGGATCATTCCAGTAATTGAGATGTGTGTTTTTTATCTTGGCACAAAAGTCTCATAAAAATTGCATAAACCTAATTGGCAATTAGCAGTATGTATAAATGATGCGCTGATTTTACTGTTGTTCTATTGGAGCATTTGTCATTAAGTTGGCAAAATAAACGAGACTTGGCAGCATCCAATTTACTTTTAATAAACAAGACAAAATATGTCCTAATGGTAAGTATAAAACTTCTCGTTTATTAGCAAAATGCTTAAAGTGAAAGAAACCCTTGCAGAACTACAGGTAAACATCCAAGTCCCCAGTTAAGATACATATATAGTATGTGAACTCTTTTATTTGCCAAAGGGTCTCTATCTCTGTCCATCCAGTCTTGTGATTCAAACCCCTCTGCCACACTGCATAGCCAGGCAGGTGACAACCATATTTCCCATTTCAGTATCTGTATTACCTCTCCAAATCCAGCCTGCGCATTGGACAATGAATCTGAATCATTATCTTTATCCTATAAGCAGTCTTGTAACTTAGGAAGCTGTACATCATGTACTGGACATGGAGTGTAGTGTGACAATGGTATCAATCATAAAACTGATAATAGGCAATATCTCGTTTAACTACTTGAGCTTCTAAAGGTTTTACCCCCTTCATGACCAGGCCATTTTTGCTATTTAGCACTGCGCTACTTTAACTGGTAATTGCTCGGTCATACAACGCTGTACCCAAAATAAATTGTTATCATTTTTTTTCACAAACAGAGCTTTTTTTGGTGGTATTTGATTACCACTGGGTTTTTTATTTTTTGTTATATAAATGAAAAAAGACCGAAAATTAAAAACAAAAATGTTTTTACTTTTCGCTTTAATTCATATCCAATAAACGTAAAAAAAAATAGAATTTCTTCATAATTTTAGGCCAAAATTTATTCTGCTACCTGCTTTTATTAAAAAAACCACATCCAATCTGCATACCATGTGAAATAACATTGCTTCCTATGTCCGGTGCACTGGTATTGTGGATTCAGTGCAGATTCAGTGTGGATTGAAAAAGAGTCCTGTATGATTTGTGAGCAGTGCGGTCCAGTTCAGGAACAGGCTCTTGATGTCTATGGAAATCGTTTATAAACATATATCGTCAATTGTGAACAGGATAAATTCTTGACCTGAACCTGATCTAAACCTGTCCTGGACCTGATCTAAACCTGACCTGAACTGCTGAACAACTACTGTGTCAATTAGCTGTATATATAGTGGATTTTTATTTATTTCTATACCTGTAATGGTGGTGACCAGTGACTTATAGTGGAACTGTGATAGTGTGGCAGGCAATAACTGATGCTGGCTTGGAGGTGCACTAACTGACATCACCAGTGACACTTAAGCCCCGTTCATATGGGGCGAACCCATTAGGGGATGCACTTGCTCAGCAAAGGATCTCTCTGCTGATCCAGGTCTGTGTCCACTCTGCTGCTGCAGTGCAGATACAGACACAGCTTGCTGTTTTCTATGGGGCGTTCAGATGGAAACATACCGCCTGTCCATTTCCACCCAACTGTCATCTGATCTGCCAGACAGATGGGGAATGGATCCCCATTTGTTTGTTTTTAGCATACAGGACCGAATCAGATTCCGGTGGGTGTCAGCGGACACTTGTCCTCTGATACTCGCTGCTCCACAGAAAGCTGTGTATTGGTCTGATTGGGCCCACCTGAAAAACTGACAGGTGGACCTTATCACACCTTCAGTGTGAAAGGGGCCTAATACAGTGATCAATGAAAATACTATACACTGTCACTGTAAAGACACTGGCTGGGAAGGGGTTAACATCTAGAGATGATCAAAGGGTTAACTGTGTGCCTTACAATATGTAGTGTGTGCTGCTTTTTACTAAATATCTGTTTGTTTGTTCTGTTCATTCTGCAAAACAGGGAGAAGAAACAGATTGTTCTCTCTGTACAGAGCCCTGTGTCATTTGTCAACACAGGGCTCTGGGCTGTGATTGGACACAGCTGATCAGCAGGACTCCACCATGAACCATTGGCTGAAACCTGTTGACAAAATCCCGCTGTGTCAAATCACAGTTGGAGTTGGCTGGGGTGGCCGGAGGTGGGGGTGCACGCAAGTTGTGAACCTGGAAGACACTGCCGACGTACAGGTATTGATTGTGCATGTACGTGCCACCCCCTCTGTAGTAAAATGCAGATGGGCAGTCAGTAAATGACTACAGGAGTTCTCCTCTGCCATTTATTTTCCATTTCTAAGGATTACATATCCCATGGTACCTTCCTGTCTAGAAGCTGTGATTCCTGTACTGACTCTGCCTCCTGAAACTCCTCCTCTCAGCAACTCTGTGGTTCAGAAGGCAGCCTCTGTGAAATGTGTGACACAGCAGTGCTACTCACAGAGCATAGAGAATACAAGTCACAGAGTTTAAGGAAGTAAATGTGTGGGGATCTTCACAAAGTAAGTTTATAAACTTCAGGATCATTTAGAATAATAGGAGTAGGCCGTAGGATTTGACTCATTAAAAAGAATTATCCACGAGTTTGTTAAGATATCCTTAATAATAAACAAAATATTTCTTTGGATGATTTTGTTGTTTAACTTTTTTTATTTCAAAGTTGATAAACTATGGCATTCTGAAAACCTTAAAAAAAAATGAAATAAACCATCTATCTGCTTCTCCAGGTTGTCTTTGGATGCTTAAGGATTTGTGCTGTGTTGTCTATGTGACCTTATCAATGACCTCTTCCTTTATGCAGTGCTTCTTTGGTATTTAAAGCAGAACTTCACTTTCTCAATCAACATTGACTATTTTTCATCCTTATACTGCTAGCATTAATAAATAGATACCAAAACTCCTTTCCAAGGCTCACTTCACCACCTGTCCCCTGGACCCTGTCCTCTCACAATTATTGCAGTCTCCTTCCTGCTCTATCCTAAACTCTCTAACCCACATATTCAACCTCTCACTCTCCATAGGCACCTTTCCCTCCCCGCTCAAACATGCACTGGTTGCCCCCATACTTAAAAAACCCTCGCTGGACCCCGCCTGTTTGAATAACTTAAGACCCATCTCCCTGCTCCCATTTTCCTCCTAGCTTCTTGAGCACCTTGTTCACAACCATATGAACTGCTACCTCAATGACAACAACCTTCTTCTTCCTCTACAGTCTGGCTTCTGTCCACAACATTCCATTGAAACTGCTCTACTAAACTTCACTAACAACCTACTAACTGCTAAATCCAATGGCCATTACTCCATAATCCCACTACTAGACCTTTCCTCTGCCTTTGACACAGTCGACTACCCGCTCCTCCTCAGTAAACTCCACTCCATTGGCCTCCGTCACTCTGCTCTCTCCTGGTTCTCCTCTTACTTTTCTCAGCTGACTTTTAGTGTCACATACAGCTCCTCCTCCTCTGCTTAAACACAATCTTTCCAAAACTGAGCTTGTAATATTTCCTCCTCCCCGATCCCCCACTCATAACTTTATCATTAAGATCAACAGCACAATCATTGGTCCTTCCCCTCGTGCCAGGATGCTAAGTGTAATCCTAGACTCTGACCTCTCCTTTGGGCCCCACATCCAATCACTGGCTAAATCCTGCCGCCTCAATCTCTGGAACATTTCCAAACACCTCCTCTTTCTGACCAATGACACCACAAAACAATTTGTCCACGCCTTGGTTTTATCCCGCCTTGATTACTGCAACTCCCTCCTCACTGGCCTACCATTACACGGGTTATCCCCCTTCAGTCTATTATGAATTCTGCTGCTATACTCATACACCTTGCCAACCGATCAGTGACTTCTGCCCCCTCTGCCAATCCCTTCATTGGCTTCCACTAACCCAACGTATAGAATTCTAAATACTTTCCACAGCATACAAAGCCATCCACAACACTGTCCCTAGCTACGTCACAAACCTCCTCCGCAGGTATCATCCAAATCACCCGCTCCGCTCCTCCCAAGACATCTTGCTCTCTAGCTCCCTCATCACCTCTTCCCACGCTTGCCTCCAGCACTTCTCCAGAGCCTCCCTGATGCTCTGGAACTTCCTACTGCAGTATGTCCGGTCAGCCCCACCCTGTTGGGCTTTAGGCGATCTTTGAAAACACACTTATTCAGGGAAGCCTACCCAACTTCCACCTAAGAACTGTACTTGAGCCACCTCCATCAGAACATCACCTACAGCTATCACCTCTTATACCACCTCCCCCTTCCTTTAGATTGTAAGCTGCACGAGCAGGGTCCTCCTATTCCTTCTGTACTGAAATGTATTGTAATTGTACTGTCTCCCTTATATTGTAAAGCGCTGCACAAACTGTTGGCGCAATATAAATCCTGTATAATAATAATAATATTTTTTTATTTATTTTGTATTAGGATTAAGATGTTTTATTATATTATCATTATTGTTATCGTTATTAATAATAATAATTTTTTAAGGGTTAGGGGGTTAATTATTATTTATTATTACATATAATTAATTTATTGTATTTATTTCTTTTTGATTATTTCTATTTATTTTATATTTATTCATTTATTTAGTGTTATTATTAACACTAACCCTAACAAAAAAAAAGACAGTACATAAAATATTAACCCCACTCTACCCTACTTGCAAAAATGCAACGATGCAAAAACATGTGAAAAAACGCTCACAAATCACTCAAAGGTGCTACGCTCAAGTGTGAATTCAGCCTAAAGCTGATCATAGATTTTCATTCAAATTGACATTCATTTTTTATCGCATTGATGAGAACATTTGTAGGAGCAGAAAGAACATTTTTTCTCAAATGAACAATTTTTTAACAGTGAATGTGATTTTCGTTTGGGAAAGTCCATTCACTCCAAAAATCAAATGTTAAAAGTAAATGTTTTTTAAATACTTATGAATGACATGTGTCAAAACTTCAGTCTTGGTTCACACTACTGCGACATGAAAGTCGAGTGACTTACAGTGTGACTTTGCCATGCAACTTAAGTACTACTTTGAGTACTATTTTGAAGCGACTTTGAAGCCAAAAAAGTGTCAAAAGTAAGTAAAAACACAAACACGGTTTTTGACAAATCCTTTATTAAAAATACCTCCCAAAAAATAAATTTCCTCTGAAGTAGATCCAACGTTAATCATGATGACCCACACACAAAAAAAGCTGCCTGTCGAACATGATGCGTCCTGTCCAGGAACACCTGCTGAATAACAGGTAAACAGATGACCCTACCCCCATGTCGACCTGTCATTGAGTGATTGTCTCCCCATTGGGAAAAATCACTGGCCGAATGCCTGGAAGACACGGGGACGGGGTGACCTGGTAACGTCACTGGTTGACCCACCCTCAAGTTTACCTGTCATTCAGTGTGTGTCCCTGGATGAGACATGTGTTCGGCATTTTTTTTTCTTGCAGGTCAGAGTTCATCATGATTGACATTGGATCTACCTTTATTATATTTTTGGATGTTTTTTAAATAAATGACTTGTCAAAAACTGTGTTTGTGTTTTTAATTACTTTTGGCACTTCTTTTTGGTGAATGAGACATAGTACTCCTACTATGTAACCCATACTCATTAACATGGAGGGGGCATTATTTGGGGGTCTTCAGATTCCAATAAGCTCTCTCCTTGCAAACCCCCACATCCACCTTCTAGAGCTGTGGGAAAGAGGCCCTTGTTCCCATCAACATGGGGACAAGGTGCTTTGGGGGAGAACTTCCCTCCCCCAAAGCACCCCTCCATGTTGAGGGCATGTGGCCTGCTATGCTTTGGGGGGTGCTCAATCATCCCCCCCTTTCCTGGCCTGCGGTTCTGCAGGCTCGGATGTAATGGTTTGGTATGGATTTTGGAGGAACCCCACGCATTTCTTTTTTCTTAATTTTGGTATGGGGTTCCCCTCAAAATTTGTACCAGACACAGATGGCCTTTTATGGATTGGGGGGGACCCCACTCTGTTTTTTAAAATGTATTTTTAGTACCAGCTCTTGTTTGTTTACATTTTGCAGCCAGTGGGGAATCCCTCTGACAGCAGATGAGTCAGGGTTGCTAAGGACGTGACAGCTCTAGCAATGAATTCAATATGTATTGACAAAATTTAAAAATCTAAATGAAACAAATGCATTCACTTTTTTGTACATCTACAAAAATGAAATTTTTGTCAAGTCTAGCAGCTGCAATTCTAGAAAAAATTTCCAAAATGTTCCTTTAACAGAAGAAATCAAAAGGTCAGCTTCTATTGGGCAGGGACTGCCACGCACTGCTTAAAACTTCAATCAGTGTATGGCCAGCTTTAATTGTAAACGTTATCAAAGAAGCAGACTGATGACGGGCATTGCCAGGATGTGAACCAGTGCGGATGTGTTCTCCTGAGGCTATCCTGCACGCTTATCCTGTCTAGGGGGAGTGCCTAGCCATCATCCTGCTCAGCCGACCACTCCACTCTGCCTGGGGACCTGAGCCCTCTTTGCGCATGCCTTACCAAAAGACACCGGCAAAGAAATACCCCTGTACTGGGGCTCGGAGCTCCCCTCCTACTACACGTGGTATGGCCATCTTGCCTACACATGTGCCGGCAGGACAGTCAGTGGCGTAGCAGACTGCCTGGAGGGACATGATGGATAGGGATGCTGAGCCCAGGGATGTGTCCCTCTCTCCTGTGGAGGCTGTACCTGGGGATTCCACTACTTCTACTATCCTGGCAGCCATAGAGGCAAATAAACCATCCCTCATGTTCAAGATAGACTCTTTGGCATTAGAATGTGGGCTTATCAGAAAAGACCTGGACAAGATTAGGGGCCACCTGGGCTCCGTGGAAACCTGCATTTCTGAGGTTGAAGATACCACATCTTCTCAAGCCCGAACCCTGTCAGACTCACAGTGCACTATTACTCTCCTTATGGCCCGCTCTGATGATGCTGAAAACAGATTGCACTGGAATAATGTACGAGTAGTGGACCTGCCTGAGGGTGCTGAAGGGGACAATCCTGCTGTGTTTGCTGAGGGCTTTTTTAGGCAAGTGTTACCTGGCCTACCAGGTAGAATGGGCACATAGAGCCCCAATGGGATTCAGGACCCTTGGGCCCCGCCCACGCTCCTTCCTGGTCCAATTACTGAATTTCCAGGACCAGGACCTAATTTTGGCAGAGGCAAGAACACAACAATCCCTGAGGTTTGAAAATGCTGATCTGCACTTTTTTCCTGATTTTTCACCTGAGCTGAAAAAACGTTGCAGATCCTTTGTTGATGTCTGGAAGAGGCTCAGGGAAAAGGGTCTTTAATACAGTATGTTGTACCCCAACAAGCTTCGTGTTCAATATAAGGGCACCAAACACTATTTTGATACCCCTGCTTCCGCGGTGGACTGGTTGGACTCCCTTTCCTGATTGAAAGTCTACAAGTGTGCCTAATGCTTTCCTTTCTCCAAGGATGTGGTCGGTGAGATGTTCTCCTTTCTATCCCCCTCTCATTATTCTATGCTGCCTCAGTTCACAGACGGAAGCAACGAGGTTGGTCCTACATTCTGTTGGAGAGGGTTCCCTTCCTCCCACCATTGCCATGTGCTACAATGTTTCACATGTTTAGGGCAATCACATTTCCTGGCCAAGTTTAATTGTTGGCTGGAGAAACATGGATGTTGTTTTTTTACTTTTTGGGGTCTTTAGTTTTGTTTTGTTTTTTCATTTTTGTTTGAGAGGAAATATTTTATGAGTACTATGCCTATGGAGTTAATGGGGTATCCAGTGTTCCATTAGTCACACCTCCCACCACCCCCTCTATTCTTTTCCTGCCTACTGGATAATGACAACTGATCTTTGTGTTATCTCCTGGAATATCCGGGGGTTGCACTCAATATTTAAAAGAACTCTCATTTTACAATACTTGAAGAAGCACAATCCACACCTGGTCCTCCTTCAAGAAACTCACCTGATGGGCAGCAGACTCCTCTCCCTGAAGCGGAACTGGGTACAGAGAACCTTTCATGCCACGTTTTCTACTTATGCCAGGGGGGTCTCTATACTATTGCATAAATCTTTGAGCTGTGTGGTGCACAATGTAATCTCAGACTCGGAGGGGCGTTATATGGCAGTGGTCTGGGAGATCACCTCTCATAAGGTAGCGTTGGCTAATGTTTACGTCCCGCCTCACTTTCAGGATGCTGTTCTGTATACTCTTTTGGAGAAACTTGCTCCCCTACTGCCTGCCAATTTCCTCATCATGGGTGATTTCAATAATATCCTTGACTACATGCTGGATATGTCTAATCCCTCTAGAGCGCTAAATTTAGATCTTGCATGGGCGGACACGACGGGGCTTACTGAGCTTTGGTGGTGGAAACATCCCACTGTCAAACAATTTTCTTTTCTGTCAGCGGTATCTCATTCCTTCTCTAGAATTGATCTGGCCTTTGCCAATGCGGCTCTTTTGCCCTGGGTTGCTGAGGCGTCTATCTGGCTGCTGGTATATCTGATCATACCCCTCTCCTGGTTGTATTACACTTACCTGTCACCAGGCTTGCTATCCTGGAGGTTACATCCTGGTTGGGTGGCAGAGCCCACAGTAGAGAACGTGGTTACGGCCCACTTGGCAGTCTATTGGCCAGTCAATGAGGACTCTTCCACCTCACAGAATGTATGGGATGCCTTTAAGGCAGTGACACCAGGCCATTAAGGCTGCAAGAGTAAGTCATAATGATACACTCAAATCATTGATGGACAGGGATGTTGCTTGTGCTCAACTTCATGCTGCTAACCCATCCCCAGCCACGTTGGTGGAGCTCCACCAGGCTAGGAGAGATGTATCCATACAGTACCAGAATCTGACATAATGTATTGCTCAAAGGAGTGCTGAACATCTTGAAAAAGGGGATAAAAATGGTAAATTGTTTACCCTGTTGACAGCTGATGCTTATGCTCCTACTGTTATACCTTGTGTTTACTTATCAAACAGTACGCTTCAAACCTCAGGTGAGGGAGTCCTCCAGGCATTTGTAAACTATTATAGTAACTTGTACTCCCCTATACCGGTGTATGATGCAGCTGTCCTGAATACCTTCCTGGCAGATCTCCCACTCCACATTCTCATGGAAGAAGCTAAGACCTGTCTGGATTTTCCATTCTCAGTGGAGGAGATATCAAGTGCTACTGCTTCCTTTCCTAATTGTAAATCGCCAGGCACATAGATGGCTCATGAAACCTCCTGCCTTGGAGGCAGCCATAGTGGGTTCATATGAAGCCATAGATGGTTAATCTAGGTTGTAAATCCCTCACCCCAGACTTTGTCTATGAGATCTGTGTTGCAGGCCTGGATGACCACGCATGGGAGGTACCTTGGGGGATCCCTCCCCCACTTTCCTCATGCTCCCCTCTGGAAAAATCCCCATTTAGCCCATTTTCTTAATTATAAGGATCCGATAGTGTGGACACTATATGGGGTCAAGACCATTGGGGATATAGTACACAATGGGATCCTACAATCCTTTGATGAGTTGAAAGCTGTACACAGCCTGCCAAATACGCATTTCTTTAGGTTCCTACAACTCAGACATGCATATCAATCACAGCCTGGAAGGGCCCAGTCGCCTTTTCCCCCTCAGAAACTATGCTAGGAGATGAAAATCTACTCAAACCCTTGTTTACTGTATATAAGTCCCTGTTTACTCCCACTCATAGCTTACTCACTAAATGTATGACCAGCTGGGAGGCAGTGGTTCCCGATCTTGATACAGGGGATTGGGAGGATATTTGGGATGCTCCCTTTGTCAGGCTCATTTCTGCTCAGGATCAGCTTATCCATTATAAATCCTATTTATCTGACTCCTGCTAGGCTAACTAAAATATTTGGTAATGAGTCATCCTCCTGCTGGCGTTGCTCAGTCTCTGGGGCCGATTTTATGCATGTTTTCCGGGACTGCCCTGCCATACATCGATACTGTTCTGGAGTAATTCAGTGTGTCCAGTCGGTCACTACCATACCCCTTAATCTGTCTGTATGACATTGTCTCCTGAGTTTGGTGGACGACTTGACCCCCACTAAGGCCATTCGTACTTTTCTCACTCTCCTTTTCTGTTATGCACATGAACTCATTGTACTGTGCTGGAACAAACCAGAGGCTCCAACTCTTGCTGCTTGGAAAGCTCTTATAAATAAGGCCCTCCCATTATATAAGGCCACTTATGCCAATAGAGGGGTACCCCATAAATTTAATAGGGTAGCTGGGTTGCTTCCCCACTTTCAGTGGCAGATTGAGGAGTACTACACTTTGGTTCACATAATAATTATATTGGATTGTTCATGTACACTGATTAGTGGTCTTGTTGGCCAGTGAATTCCTGTTCCTGGACTATGTGACAACAATGCTTTTATCTATCGAAATGGTGTGGAGAGAGTTCTTTGTAACCTGTAGGATATATGTGTTTTTGAGTAGGGGGGTATCTTATTTCTCCTGAATGTATATGTATACTGACTTTCCTGTACAACATGGCCATGCCATGTTTCTCCTGTCTTTTGTATTTATTATTATTGTTGTGTACTTGGATGACTACCTGGCTTGTTGGCCATAGCCATCACTTTTTTTTTTATTGTTAATCAGTATGCTTTCTGAAAAATTGCTAATAAATATAATTTAAAAAAAAGAAGCAGACTGATCTTCCTAGCTATTATTATTATTATATTTTTATACAGTATTTATAAAGCGCCAATAGTTCGCTCAGCGCTGTACATTACAAAGGGGGACAGAACATGTGACAGAACAATACCAATACAATGTGATACACGAGGGGTTCGAGGGCCCTGCTCTTTCGAGCTTACAATCTAGGAGGGAGGGGATGGTGGCACAGGAGGAGATAGCTGTGGGGGATGGAGTGGTAGGAAGAGTGGAGGAGGTCGGCAAGTTAGCAGGGGGTGGGGTAGGCTTCCCTGAAGAGATGGGTTTTCAGGGTGCGCCTAAAGGAGAGGAGAGTAGGTGATAATCTGATGGGTTGGGGCAGGGAGTTCCAGAGGATGGGTGAAACCCTGGAGAAGTCCTGGAGGCGGGCATGGGAGGAGGAGACCAGGGAACTAGAGAGAAGGAGGTCTTGCGAGGAGCGGAGTGTGCGTGCTGGGCGGTACTTGGATATTAGGTCAGTGATGTAGTTCGGGGCAATATGGTGGACAGCTTTGTACGTCAGCGTTAGGATTTTGAATTTGATCCGTTGCGCAATCGGAAGCCAGTGGAGGGATTGGCAGAGGGGGGTGGCGGAGACAGAGCGGTTGGAAAGGTGAATGAGTCTGGCAGCCGTATTCAGGATCGACTGAAGCGGGGATAGCCAGCGGCGAGGCAGGCCAGTGAGGAGGGAGTTGCAGTAGTCGAGTCGTGATATGATGAGAGAGTGGATGAGCTGTTTAGTGGTTTCTGGGGTTAGGAACGTGCGGATTTTGGCGATGTTGCGGAGGTGGAGTCTGCACGAGTTTGTTAAAGATTGGACTTGGGGCTGGAAGGATAGCTTGGAGTCCAGAATGACACCCAGTACTCTGGCCTGCAGGGCGGGTTTGATGGTAGCGTTGTTGGATGTGACGGAGAAATCAATGGGGGGTGGTGTCCGGGCTGGGGGGCAGCTATGCAGTGTGGCAGGTGTATACAACACAAGACTTCCTAAGAAGAAGTAAAATCACATTGAAGTTAAAACAGTTTACAAACATGTACTTCAACTCTGTATTTAGGTGTGTATCTGAAGTTCAACCTAAACTCACCAGGGCTGATTTACTGCATGGGTAGAGGCTGTTCACTATATTTTTTGATCATTGCTCGATTGAAGTGAACATAGGTTCTTTGTAATTGCTAAGCTCCATGAGCATTCACTTTGAAACCTGAAGGGTCCCTATTCCTTTAGTAAATCACCACCCTGCCCTCCCATTTCCAGATGTCAGGTCACAATGTTATTGCTGATTCAAGTAATGTATTGCACTGTCTGTCTAGCATTGCTGAGTTGGTAATACCTTTTGGTAGTTCTGTCAAAAATAATTTGCAAAACCTTTTAACTATTGATGCCATACTACATTTGTACAGTACATTACATATGTAAATAATTCAAGATGTAAAGCAATGTACAGTGTAATTATGCACATATTCCCTCTAGTAAAGTGGCAATCGATTAAAATGAATGCAATTTAAGCTTAAGGTACACTTTATATGCATCATTGAGAAGCTGACTGCCATCACTTTGGAATGGTACACTGAATTCCTGCACATGTGGTCACAGTGATATTGAAAATATGTAAGGCAACACATCTATCCAATCTAAGCAGTAGCCTGTTGTGATTACCACTGTGATTCACTGTACCTTGTCCCCGCATTGCATTGGGAATAACCTACTTACTAGAAAATGAAAATATATACTCTTTACATTGATTTTTTTTTTATGTACATGTAAAAGACATCAGCTTGAAGTATGCAACGTTATTGATGTGTCTTACCATTTTGAGAAAATGTAGTGTATAAACCCCCATGTATAAACATCAAACCCTGGTGGGAGGGGGAGCTTTAAATGGGTCGTGGCCCCCTGAGGTCAGCAAAAAGGGGCGCTTAATCATGTGGCACTGTGATTGGATGCACAGTGCTGATATTATTAGGAGCCCACTCTACCAGTTCCTGATCGTAAACTGTTGGTGAATAAAAACTTTGGATGACATTTATCAAGTTGCATGAAGTTGCACCAGTTGCCTCTGTTAATGTACCACAGTTTGCTAATTCATTGAAAACAATGTACTCTACCTGTAGCCAATTTCCATACCTGGGAAGCTTCCTGAGTTCAAATACACTATATTGCCAAAAGTATTTGAACACCCCTCGAAATCATTGGATTCAGGTATTCCAATCACCTCCGTGGCCACAGATGTATAAAATCAAGCACCTAGGCATGCAGACTGCTTCTACAAACATTTGTGAAAGAATGGGTCGCTCTCAGGAGTTCAGTGAATTCAAGCATGGTACCGTGATAGGTGCAATAAGTCCAGCCGTGAAATTTCCTTGCTACTAAATATTCCACTGTCAACTATTAGTGGTATAATAACAAAGTGGAAGCAACTGGGAACAACATCAACTCAGCCCCGAAGTGTTAGGCCACGTAAAAGGACAGAGCAGAGTCAGTGCATGCAGAAGCGCACAGTGCACAGATGTTGCCAACTGTCTGCAGAGTCAATAACTAAAGACCTCCAAACTTCATGTGGCCTTCAGATTAGCACAACAACTCACGCTTGACTCATGCTTCTCTGTCTGGCAATCCAATGAATGTGTCTGGGGTTGGCCAGGAGAACAGTACTTGCTTAACTGCATTGTGCCAAGTGTAAAGTTTGGTGAAGGGGGAATTATGGTGTGGGGTTGTTATTCAGGGGTTGGGCTTGGCTCCTTATTTCCAGTGAAGGGAACTTTTAGGGTGTTAGCATACCAAGACATTTTGGTCAATTTCATGCTCCCAACTTTGTGGGAATAGTTTGGGGATGGCACCTTCCTGTTCCAACATTTCTGTGCACCAGTGCACAAATCAAGGTCCATAAAGACATGGATGAGCGAGTTTGGGGTGGAGGAACTTGACTGACCTCAACCCAATAGAACATCTTTGGGATGAATTAGAGCTGAGACTGCGAGCCAGGCCTTCTCTTACGATATCAGTGCCTGACCTCACAAATGCACTTCTGGAAAAATGGTCACACATTCCCAATCCTAATCCTTGTGGACAGCCTTCCCAGAAGAGTTGAAGCTGTTATAGCTGCGAAGGGTGGGCCAACTCAATATTGAACCCTACAGACTAAGATTGGGATGCCATTGAAATTCATGTGTGTGTAAAGGTAGGCATCCCAATTCTTTTGGCAATATAGTGTATGTGTCTGGAACATATCCCAGCATTTATAGAAAAATGGGTAGCTCAGTCCCCCTTAATCCAATCATGTCATAATATATCTTTAAAATGGTTGTAAACTCGTATATACTGTATACCCAATGTCTGGCCTCGGGTGATACACAGAGATGAAACAAATCCTCCTACATAAGTTTTACCTGTCTTTCTGCAGTCTTCTCCTCTCTACACCCATTCAAAATGCTGTTTTTATAAAGCTTGTCAGAAAATTTAAAAAAAGAAGGGGACAGAGAGCCATGATATCTATGACTTGCTTTGGGGTCTAATGCCGCTTTAGCTCTTCGCTCCTCTATCCAAAACAAAAAAAGTCTGTTTTTAAAGTGCAACAGTAGCCAGGCTATAGGCATTTAAAAAATTACATATTATTAACAGGCAATAAATAATCAAAAGCACTAAGAGTGATGTCTAGGCCAGCGCAGGTTCCCCTCCAAGTAGTGACTCAATATTCTTGCAGCCTAATCTCTACATAGGACAGAGGGAACTAAGTTGCGGAGAAATGGACTTGAAAAACTTAATTACTTGTTCATTGCTAGTTCAGTGCTTCTGCTGTAAATTTTGATTATTGATTTCTCCACAGTGCCTGCAGCTGCAGCGGTCAGTGAGAACTTGTTTCAAAGTTCTTTTATTCCGTGTTATAAATTTGTAAATATTTGAATGTTTATAGCATAGGCATAGGTTAATTAACTCCAGTTTAGGAGAACTGGTGACATCTAGTATCAGAATGTAATTACTGCGGGGTGCAGAACTGAACTGAAGGTGAGTATTTCAGTAAAAACATATTTTTTAATTTTATTGGGCTAGGTTTTTTTTTTATAACTAGAGTCCTGCTTTAATCAAATGCAAAATACCTCATCCGATAATCTGATCTATAATACACATCTTTTAAGAGCCAATCATTACAGTTCGTGGAAAATTATCCGAAAGGGACAAGCACGAACATTTTTCTCAATGAATGATTTTTGTTTAATTACCACAGTATGAAAAAAATCAAGTGACCAAAACCGCACATGCTCAGAAACGAAATAACATTACAGTACATTACATCACTTCCAAAGTTGTATTCTGTTGTATGAGAATTTTTATAACTTTAGTAACCTCTTCTTTTTTTAAATGAGACTAGCATGCAAAAACTAAACCAGAGGATCGTTTGCCTGCTATTCTTAAGCTTTAGTGCTTCCAGGATAGCATTAGCTATTAGTTACTTGTAAAAAAAGTTGTAGAGCTCCAATCAAGCCCTAATCCCTATTCTAATCTAAAACATTTCTAATCAAGCCCTCTTTTAAGCAAGCGGAGGGGTAAAAAAAAGTGTACTCTTGCAGCAGATAATCAGAATATATTTACTATTTTCCAGAGCAGGTTAATAAATAAAGGTAGAATCTGTTGGTTGCTTGCATGACACCCGGTGTGTTTTACGAGCTTGGTAGCTAGCAGTTCAGGTTTATACAGCAATGCTTTTTTTCTATACACCATGTAAACTTGGTGGTTAGATTATTCCCACTTGTGACAGGAGTAGCTCTACATGCTTTGAAAGCTCAATACACAATTTAACAAGTCCCTTGTTGGTTGCTCTCTAGGGATATAATTAATGGACTTTTAATTCAGCTGTGGATAATGCTGTGAATTAATTATTAAACTCTCCGCCTGTTTAAAATTCTAACTGTCCAATTTACTATATTCACTGGTGGAAGTGAAAGTGCATTTTAAACAACATTTGCAATTGCAATTAAAAAATGAACTGTCTAGAATCTAAATTCATCAGCAGAGATCTGTTAGTATTTGTGTTTGTTTGTAAACTGCAGAGATAAGTGCATCTATTATCAAGTAACGCAATGCTTTATCAAATGTCATGGTTGATTAGGTACCTATTTTATCAGGTGGAGATATAATTGTAAACTCAAATTTTTTTTTTATACAGTATATTCCTCAAAATTCCACCTTTAGCAAATACAGGATATTTAATTAGAAGTGGTTATGTGACTTCTATATTTCATTAGATTCCACGTTACTTCATTGTTGCCACAGTTCTTTATCTTAGATCCAGTATTTTCCCGTTGAAAGGCAAAAAACGTTTTTCAGATTATTTTGGGCTTGTTTACACTTGTGGTGCCCTCTGAAGAGTGTTCAGCAGTAGATATTTTACAGGTGCTGAGGGGACTATTTTGTTTCCTCATCCCCTATTTTACCCTTAAAAACTTGCACCATTGCACCACAACCTGCTCTGTGCAATGGTTTTGCACTGAGTGGCCCCAAACCTGCTCTGGTGGTATCCCCCACTGGTGCTTTTGCCTCCTCTGCAGCTACAGCCAGCCACATGCTATGGGGGCACTCATGCAGGTTCAAGCCCGAGCTGACTGTGTTGTGTGCTTCTATTGATGGCTGTTTTCCCTGCTCCCTCCTTACAGGATCTGTGGCTCTTGCTGCTGTCTCTAAAACTGTGAGGAAGAGAGGAAAACCAGTTTTGATGCTCTTGTGCTCATTGCTGGATTGAGATCAGGCTCAGAAAAGTATTTAAGGGAGGGGGGGGGATGACCATGGTAGGTTTTCAACTTTATTGCACAGAATGCCTTTAGCCTTTAGAACCACTTTATTCTGATATATTAAATAATTGTCTTTGACAACTAGCATTGCCTAAGCATTAGGGTCTTTCTCCTTTTAGAACTCTTTTGGCCTTTGAATAAAATGTATCAAAATAGTTGTTTTGCACTAATTTATATTACCATGAGTTTTCTTTTTAGATAGATACACAATGCCTTTCCATGCTGTTCCCATTTTTTTGGTAAAGCAGAACTTTAAAAGCAGTGTTTCCATGCTGCCAATGGATTCCATATTACATTCAACATATCCTGTGATATTACTATTGCTACGGAATTAATTCCTTCTACATATGAAACACTTTATTCAAAACTGCCTGCCCACTCAGTTCATTCTGTTTTTTTGTGGTAAGATGTTAACTTGCTTGACAGATGTGTTTGCATTTTCTTTGGTAGGTCAAAATCAGATTAGCGGGGTAAGGAGAGGTGTTATCCTTTAATGCCCTAGGCCATCCACATTGCCCAGTAGAGCTAATTCAGCAATTTTAAATATTTACAAGGCTTCCCTTTATTTTTCTCTCACATATTGATGGCTCTTCCCTATCAGCACAATAATTTAAATATGTCCTTAAGAGATGTTTGGCTCATTTAAGTTTTTTTATACTAATAATGGCGGCGATCAGCGAATTATGGTGGCGATCAGGGACTTATGGCAGTGACCAGCGACTTATGGCGGGACTGCGGGACTGCGGCGGACATTCTGACATTGGGGGGTACTGACTTGGGGTCACTGACATCCCCAAAAACACTAATACAGTGATCAGTGCAAAAAAAAAAAAAACTGACACTGTACTAATGGCAATGGGGAGGAAGGGGTTAACTTTATTTTGCAGGGAAGGGTTATAGGAGTGAGGGGAGTGTTTTACTAGGGGGTGGGGGTGTGTACTGGGTGGGACAAGGCTGATCGAGAAAGAGAGAAACTCTTCTTTCTCGATCAGCTCATCCTCGAGCTGACAGGGAAGTGACAGACAGCACAGCTACTGCAGCTGTGCTGTCTGTCACTGTTTGCCACCTATCGCCGGAACATAGCCGCTAACGAACGGCTGTGACCCGGCGACTGACATCTGCGGCGGTGATCCGTGGGACAAATAGGGCGGCGGCGCACCTCTCGCGTGCCCCCTATTTGTTTACAAAAACACGTCTTAAAACGTGGTTTTGCCTGCGAGTGCCGCCCTGCCGCCGTATATGTACAGTGGCTGGGCGGCATGCGGTTAAAAAAGAAGAAAAAAAACACTACCAATGTATAAAGCACAGCTGTGTGCTTTACAAGTGTACATTGTGCTCTTATGACCTCAGGGGTTTAAGGGCAGTGGAGCACCATAAAAATGAGTTTAAAATATAAGCTAGTAGGAAAGCTTGGTCACGTGGTCCATCAAAGTTACATGAATGGCTGTCCTCCAGTCATTAAGGTCTCTTCTGTATTAAGCAGCGTGTCAAGTCACAGTTTTAGATTTTTAATTATTATTATTTTTTAAGTTGCTGTGAATGGCTACAGGGAGGGTGGTGGAGGGTCTGGGGGCATTATGAAGGGAGGTCCCTGGCTGGAGCACAGCTTTTAGAGCATGGACAACTCAGAGCAAACTGTCCACATGAGTAATCTCCTCCTGTACCACTATCCCCTCCCTCCTAGATTGTAAGCTCGAAAGAGCAGGGCCCTCAATCCCCTCATGTTTTGCATTGTATTGGTATTGTTCTGTCACATGTTCTGTCCCCCTTTGTAATGTATAGCACTGAGCGAACTATTGGCGCTTTATAAATACTGTATAATAATAATAATGAGTATAGGCTTCTAGCAGGGCATGATTTGTTCATCATCAATCTGACCAGTTTTACCATAGCAGCAAAGTTCACTGCGGGTCATATGCAGTTTTTACTCATTCTCCTACTCCACTGACTTAAATATCTTTGATGAAGAGTGCAATTCATGCTTAACCATTGGCACTCCACTTGTCAGGTCACAAATTTATGCTAATATAGGAGAGCTCCTTTTTTTTATCTCATTCTTGCCTTGTAAACATCCATTGTTATTCAATAACTTCTCTGCTTAAAATCTAAGCAGCATATTTTTTAAAAGTTTGCAAGCTAAATATGTTTTTTTTATTGTACTTGAATGCTGTTTCCTGAATTTATATTTTGTAGCCTAAAAAGGCTTACCATTCACATTTTTCTCATATTATATTCATCATGGTAAAAGGTGGCTGAAATAGCAATTATCGCTGGTATTATTTGAACTCCCAGTTTAATTTTTTAAATCTTTCATCTTGGACAAAGCTCCATATTATTGCAGTGTATCCCTTAATCTCAGATTGTATTATGTTCTATAGCAATGTTAATGAATAATAGCTGATTTCCAGTTTTATTATTTTTGGGCCATGGTTAAATGTTCATTCACCAATGTAATCATCTCCTGTAATAGGCCTAATGCAGCTATATGCACTGTCTCATTCAGTGGTTCGTCTCGGATTCCCATTCATAGATTGGAACAAATAGATTGGAAGAAATTAGTAGCAATCAAAGATTACAAAATATGAGTTTATCTTTCAGTGCAATTTGAGATTATGTTCAGGAACTACTTTAATATATTGGCAAATGGCACACAAATACATCTCATTAAATTCCTAGGTATTTCATGTTGGTATTAGCTGTAAAATGAACGTGATAAGATATTAAACTACTCCAATTTGAATGCGAGCATTTTGGAGGCTACCACTGTTAACATATTTCCGACCTCCCTCACATTGAGTGCATGGAGCCCTAGGTCCAAAGTCAGACTCAAATAGTGCCCCAGTGAACATTCTTTCAGAATGTGAGCCTACAGAGCCAAAAAAGCAACCCTGGAGTTGACCGTCAAAGTGCTTATCACAAGGAGCCAAATCATTACACTAACCTTTCTAACCTTACTTTTCATAGAGAATGTGAGCTCAAACCAATTACTGTTTCTCTGCAGGGGCGAGTCATATATTTTAAATGGACTACCTAGTCAGCAGTTTATGAGAAGAAATCCCCTAAATACATCAAGGTGCTTGCTGAGCAAGAAGGCCAACTATCCAAACTGGGACTGTCAACATCATCTTCAGAAAGATGGGAACCATATACAAGCCTCTCTATAACAACTCGGCGATAACTACCTAAAAGAAATACTTTTGGAGGGGCAATGCTTTATCTGCATCTGTTTTTCAGTCTTAAAGCTAACCTCCAGGTAGATACAAAACAGCTTCAATTAATGGCAGTGTGTCTATTAAAGTTAATGTACATTTAAATAAAAAAATGTATGCCTACCTTCAAGATGATGATACTTCCTCAACTACTGTACATCTTTAGGACTCTCCATATTCCCATCAAACCTGAATACTTTTGATCTCTCATAGCCCTTCAAAAGAATGTAATCTGGCAAAATAAAAGAGCAAAGTGCCCCTATTTACATCTGAATAAGCATACAAATGCTAGAGGAACTGGTTTTGTAGACATTAAAGACTATTAATATGCATCCATACTAATACAACTACAACACTGGTTTATACCTTCCTCAGATACTATGTGGACAGATATTGAAGTCACCTTCATACATACATCAGACCTAAAAGCAATCTTATTAGCTGACCATTGGTCGCCCTTACATCTTGCATGGTACTCTCCCACAATCAGGGCAGCCTTGCAAGTATGGAGACTATTTACCTAAGGGGTAGTGTATAACAAACACAATAGTGATGTCAAAACTCTGATATCAGTGCTTGACATCCTTATCCCTCATTTGCAGTCCAAACCCTGGCATGAATCTGGGATAAAATTGAGTAGAGAACCTTTTGACTGCTAGTAAACCCAAACTCTTTTCAGATTTTATAAAGGCTTATAAGATTTCACCATTTGATCATTTCACATTTTCTGAAATCTACATCCAAACCCTCTTTCCAAATTCACCCCCAGGCTTAGCAGTACTACTCGGATCCGCTACTTAGTTTAAAAGGAATATCCCTTTTTTACTCTCTCCTCCAACATAAGGAGATTCGTAACAAATCTATACCTATGTAACGTTGGGAGTCAGATCGACAGTTTACCTTCTCAGATAACCAGTGGCTTAAAGCAATTCATTACTCTTACAATCTCTCGCATTATATTAACCATTTGGGAATTGAACCAAAAATTATTTGGCGGATGTTTTACCCAAATCAAGTCTCCCTATGCTGGTGAATTTGTGGCCAAGTGGGCAACCTATTCCATGTCCTTTGGAATTGCAAAAATCTCACCAGCTTTTGGCATTAGGCCTTTTGGATGATTTCTAATGTAACAGGAGTTTTGAACCCCTTCTGGCCAGCTCTAGCGTTGCTCAACATAGGTATCAAGCGTTTCCCCACCCATCACCGTACCTTAGTAGCTCATGTGTTACTAGCTACAAAATCCCTAATTACTAAGAGGTGGAGGAAACACCTATCACCCAACTTGCCTGAATTGCTAAGGTTAATCTTAATTATAATTATAAATGTTCATTGTCCATTAGAAACAACTCTTTGACCAAATTTGAACGGGCATAAAAAATTGAGAGCAAATGGACTAACTCCTCACCCTGATTGCTACAAGCTTCTAATGTTGCCAGTGTTTTTCCCAGTTATTGTTACTTTGCTTGCTAATGTTTTAGCTTTCTCTGTCTTCCTGTTCAATTATGGACTTTGGTAATTCAGGTGTCCGTTTATGACACACAGAATAGCTGAGATTCAGAGGATCGCAGCTATTCTCTGGTCATTCACAGTTTATAACACCCAGGAGAATATGTTCAGCCCTTTTCTGGAGATCTGTGTTCTCCCTCCAGATTCTCCAACCCAGAGCTGGAGAATCGGAGGGACCGAAAACTAAGCAGAGATAATTTACCTCTGTTTAGTAAACTGATCTTTTACTGTAATCTCGCGAGATTATAGTAAAATCAGCCGTTTTCCAGAGTTTGTAGACCGTTCTCCAGCATTTGGAGATCGTTCTCCCTTCGTTCGGAGAACTGCTTCATAAACTGCATTCACAGGAGAACTATGTTCTCCGAGAATGCCGAAGAACTGAGCAGCGATCTATTATCGCTGGTTCGTAAACGGTCACCTCAGATAGTTGCGGACTTCTGCTGTTATTCAGATGACTGATATGATGTAATGGATTTTACCTCTATGTCTCTGAGAAGTATTTTCCTTATTGGAAATGTCTGCAATATTCTTTCTTACCCACTTGCCCTCCAGAGGATTTACCCCTCTTCCTGACCAGGCCATTTTATGCGTTACGGCATTGCGTTACTTTAACTGACAATTGTGCGGTCATGCAACTCTGCACCCAAATGAAATGTACGTTCTTTTTTTACCAGGGCTAGAGCTTTCTTTTGGTGGTTTTTGATTACCTATGCATTTTTTTATTTTTTGCGCTATAACAAAAAAGACAGACAAAAACAATATTTTTTACTTTTTGCTATTAAACATGTCCAGTAAAAAAATTTTAAAAATCAAATTTAGGCCAAAATGTATTCTGCTACATGTCTTTGCTAAAAAAAATCCCAATATGTGTAAATTAATTGTTTTACGTAAAAGTTATAGCATTTGCAAATGGCGGTATATATGCTGGGCTTTTCTTTCTTTTTAAGTTTACTAGTAATGGTGGTGATCAGCGACTTATAGTGGAACTTCAGGACTGCCACGGGCATTCTGACACTGGGGGGAACTGACTTGGCGTCACTGACATCCCCAGTGACACCAATACAATGACTAGTATGACCAGTGCTAATAAAAAGCACTGACACTGTACTAATGACACTGGGCAGGAAGGGGTTAACATGTGGGGTGATCAAAGGGTTAACTGTGTGCTGTTTTACTAGGGGCTGTGTCTGTGTGCTTCACTGTAAGCACACTGCTATGTATGGCTGTGCTATGCAGAGCCATGCAAAGCAGTGTGCAGGAGCTGATAGGGGAGAGAACTGTTTGGTTTACTATCAGTTCTCCCCCCCATCGGAGATACTCCAGCCCGGACCCAGTGATTGACAGCCGTGGCCACGAATGGCGGTGCAGGTAGGGCACACGCGCCTCACGCTCATCCCCTACCCAGACATGCAAAATCATGTGTATATATATACACCACTATATCTGCTATGGGGCAGCAGTAAACAGGTTAAACTAAAAAAAAAGTATTGATGCGTAAAAAAAAGTAAAAAAATATATGTACCCATCAGGTGAGCTGTGTGCAAATATACTGATAAGAAACATGCTGGTGGAAGACTGGAGTAGACAGGTGATGTCATCAGCCTTCTGCTCCTTCACTGTCAAATCACAGGCTAAGGAGGGAGTGTGACAAAGTTGTATTGCTCAGAGAACATTCAGTTCACCAACTTGGACATGACATCTGCTAGAGCTATATACTGTATATCTCAGGACTGGTTGTACAGAAATATAAATTCATTGGCAGGTAAAATAGTTCTCCTTTATATACTTAAAGTGGAACTTCACTCTTTCAATCAACATTGACTATTTTAATCCTTATGCTGCTAGCATTAGTAAATAGATAGGAAAGTATATCGTATTTACTTTTTTAAAAAAATATTTCTTCAGTTGCTTCCTAGTTTCAATGCCAAGCAAATGATGTCATCCATCCATACATCCCAGCAGTCTTTAGGAGGGGAGGGTTCTTAGCTCAGCCTATGCCTGAGCTAAGGGCAGACAGATTCCAGGAAGTAAATGATATGTGAATCATATGCCGTTCTTCAAGGTGGCCACAGCCACAAATGCTAAGGGATGTTTTTCAAAGTGATTTTTTATCAAAATGAAACATGGAGACATGGATGGATGGGGGAGTTTTCTTTAAATATTAACCGCTTGCCAACCTCACTATTGCGGAAAGATGGCTACAGCGCGGTGTTCCAGTTCTGCCCATCAGTGCCCATCAGTACCACCTATCAGTGCCCATCAGTGTCGCCTGTCATTATCCATCATTTCTGCATATCAGTGCATCATCAGTGCCTTCTCATCAATGCCCACCAGTGCTGCCTCATCAGCACCACCTCATCAGTGCAGTCTTTCAGTGCCCATCAGTTCTACCTATCAGTGCCGCCTCATCAGTGCTGCCTATTAGTGCCCATCAGTGTTGCCTTTCAGTGCAGCCTCATCAACGCACATCAGTGAAGGAGAAAGATTACCTGTTTGCAAAATTTTATAACAGAAACAAAAAAACACTTTTTTTTAAATTTTTGTTCTTTTTTTGTTTATAGTGCAAAAAATAAAAACCCCACTAGCGATTAAATACCACCAAAAGAAGGCTCTATTTGTGTGAAAAAATTATAGAAAGTTTCATATGGGTGCAGTGTTGCATGACCGTGCAATTGTCATTCAAAGTGCAACAGCACTGTAAGCTGAAAATTGGTCTGGCCAGGAAGGGGGTGGGAGTGCCCGGTAGGCAAATGGTTAAACATGAATTAAATAGCATTTTTGGTTCATGGTCCTCAGATGCAATGCAGTTCCACTTTAATCTGTGGTTTAGCTTTAGTTTAGCTATAAATCTTTATATGAAGCTACAACTTTTCTATCTGATGCGAGTAGCTGACAGCACTGACTGGATTAGCTGAAGCAGTTAAAATAACAAGTCTGGATCCAAATCCTAGATGCATATAATTGAGGCAGCTCTCAAGGTGAAGCTGGTACAGCGCATGTTGGAGCCTCAGGTGCGACTATTCCGTGTGCGTGTGTGGAGTGCTGCTCCTCCTGTTAGAATACAAGATTTGAATGTAATAGTCCACCATTTTAACAAAGCCAGAAGTCAACATGTACAGGGGGCTTGAACATACATTATCCCCTTTATTAGGACTGATGGGAACCCTTTTTTTAGCACATAGACCCGAATATAACAAAACAGCTGTGAAAGATGGCTGAAGATATGATAATGACAGTGCACTGTTAAAATTGTGTGAATCTGCATTAAACGTTTGGCTTCTTTCAAACAAAAACAGACTTTTAGACTTCTGTTCTAGGTTCTTGTGTTGCTTCGTACGCACACTTGGAATATCATTCTTCTGTGACTTTCTTGCAGTTAAAAGCTACATTGGAAAATTTGACATCTCTTCTATGACAAAGAGAATACACTAGTTTTGTTGTTAGCAAAGAAATTAGGAATGTCAAATCTCAAAATAATATGTCCACCTTATGATACAACAAAGTAACCACTAGCCAGATCTACTCTCCTGTTTACATTCTTCCCGAATGTTAGATTCTCTGAGGGCTATACTCAGGAGACAAAAGTTCCTGATTTCACTCTAGCAACTGCAAAGTATAACATCATTACTCTTGAAGAAAACCTACAGAATTCAATGAGAGCTTCAATTAGTGAAGTTGAAATCATCAATGTTAACAAAAATGCTATAGCTGCCAAAGCTCCAAGCCCAGGCGGATCTATTAACCTCTTTTATGTGACTAAAGCCCTGTTCACACAGGCATACTTAAAGCGATTCTAAAGGTTCTTTTTTTGTAAAATAACAAACATGTCAATACGTACCTACCGCCCCCTCTCTCTCCTCATTGGCTTGCTGGCTGTGATTGACAGCAGCGGGAGCCAATGGAGGAGGCAGAGACCTGGGACAGCCGAGGCTGTCATTCACATAGCTGGATTGCTATGAGGCTCAGGTAAGTATTGAGGGGGCTGGGGAAGCTGCTGCACACGTATAGAATGCATGAAGGTAAAAAACCTTCAGCCTTTACAACCACTTTAAGAGTATACCTGTGTGAGGACCGCATTTTGCCTGTATGGGATGCACAGATGTTCCATACACCTGTGGCAGGCAGTCCAATTCATTCCAATTGGGATGCAGTGGCTACACAGACACAGCTGCTGCTCCAAATTTGGCATCCGCTTAGGTGCATGCTGGTCACCGAAATCACACCCCTGCATGCACCCGAACCCACATGGATATCAGATTTGGAACAGCGGCTGTATAAACATGGGTGTATGATTATGTATGAGTATGCCCATGGGAATGAAGCCTTGCAAGGCTCAGTTAGCGTCCATATTTTAAATGACTTTTTCATGCATTCAAGCATGGAATTCTCCCCCTACATTAACAGTAAAAGCCTATATAATCACCAAAAGAAAAATAAATTATCCTACCAGGTCAAAAATGATGAAGATAAAAATGATTATATTATATATCTATGGAGAGGAAGCCATCCATGTCACTTGAAAAGCAAAATGATACCATAAAAATGGATTCATGGCTCTAACCATTCCAAAACATAAGCGAGTAAAGTGGTTAAAAAACTGGGGTGAACAAAATAACTAATCCCTGACAGATACAGTATCTTTGCAAAAAGACTTCATTAACACTTATGTAAAAATGTTTCTGTGAAATCTGCTATTATGGCAATTGTGAAATGAGGATAATTTGCTTAACATCATTTACCATCCTATTATTTTCTCCCCTGGACCACAGGGAATAATCTTCTACAGTCATGGCCAAAAATATTGGCACTCCTGCTTTTCTGTCAGATAGTGCACCACTTCACCCAGAAAATTGTTGCAATTACAAATGTTTAGGCATTCTCATGTTTATTTTATTTGTTTGTAATGGTATGTCACAAAAAGTGGAGAAACAAAAAGCCAAATTTGACATTCCGCGCAAAACCCCAAAAATGGACTGGACAAAATTATTGGCACCTTATCAAAATTGTAAGAAATAATTGCATTCCAAGTTTGTGATGCTCTTGTAATTAAACTCACCTGTATCAATTAACAGATCTAAATGTTCCTGTGTCCACTGTGTGCAACATTGTCAAGAAGTTTATAGCCCATGGCACTGTAGCTAATCACCCTGGACATGGATGAAAGAGAAAAACTTCTCTTTCAAAGATTGCAACTAAGGATTGTTCGAATGGTGGATAGAGAACATTGATCAACTTCCAAACAAATTCAACCTAACCTTCAGGCACAGAGTACAACCGTGTCAGCTTGCACTATATGTCACCATCTGAATGTAAAGGAACGCTATGGTAGGAGACTTAGGAAGACCCCACTGCTGACACAGAAACATAAAAAATCCAGATTGGAGTTTGCCAAAATTTACCTGAGGAAGCCAAAATCCTACTGTGAAAATGTGCTGCGGATAGACAAAACACAATTACAGCTTTTTGGTAAAGCCCATCATTTTACTGTTTTCAGAAAATGAAATGAGGCCTTTAAAGAAAAGAATACAGTCCCTACAGTCAAACATGGGGAAGGTTCACTGAGGTTTTGGAGTTGCTTTGCTGCTTCAGGCACTGGATGTCTTGACCATGTCTATGACATTATGAAATCTGAAGACTACCAAAAATTCGAGGGTGCAATGTATGGCTCAGTGTCAGAAAATTGGGTCTCCATCAGAGGTCATGGGTCTTACAGCAGGAATGACCCAAAGCACATGTCAAAACGCTGGAGAGTACTGAAGTACAGCAATGAGTACAGATCTCAATCCCATAGAGCATCTGTGGAGAGATCTCAAAAAAGCAGTTGGGAAAAGGAACCCTTCCAATCTGAGAGACCTGGAGCAGTTGGAAAGAAGAATCATCCAAACTTCCAATAGAGAGGTGTGAGAAACTCATTGATGGTTACAGGAAGCAATTAATTTCAGTTATATTTTCCAAGAGGTGTGCTACTAAATATTAAATTGAGGGTGACAATAATTTTGTCCAGTCCATTTTACGGGTTTTGCATGGAATGTATGAAATTTGGCTTTTTGTTTCTCCACTTTTTTGTGTCATACAAATACAAACAAAAGAAATAAATGTGAGAATGCCTAAACATTTGTAATTGCAACAATTTTCAGGGCAAAGTGGTGCATTATCAGGGGTGCCAATATTTTTGGCCATGACTGTACCTGATGGACTTCCTTGATTTTGTTTTTGTCTGTGACACATAATAACTTTCCCTGCTGCATGGAGTTTTCTAAGGACACTTTCTTAGGCACTAAGGAGTTTTTATGGTGGTATTACATATATGTTTATTTCTCTGTGGTGGACTATCAACATATGTTAATCAACATCTCTCCTCTAGCCTGCCTGTATCATTTGAACACTGGGATCAGTTCATGGACATTCAGTAACTATAACTATAGTAAAGCGCTTAACCATTTGCCAAGTCCTTATCTGTTTGTCAAGCTGGTTTTGAGGGTATTTATTTGCTTTTCAGCAGCCTATTTGTTGCCATGTTGTAATACCTATATGAATATGCACCATAATATTTGAAATCGTTTTTTAATAATGCTCATATATTTGAGGACATGGATGGTTTGTGTGTATTTTAATTCACCAGGTACCTTTCGTCATGTGTTTTTCTAATATTAATATTAAAAATATATGTGTAAGACCACAAGTCTAAGCAGCATTCTTCTCATTGCCCATCACACTACAATATAATGAGTTGTAGATATAGTCATTTTTAGCAAGGGTTCATTGAGATTGGAAAGTTATTTCAAGGGTTCCTCTGTGTTGAAAAGGCCAAGAAAGGCTGACATAAACTCAGGGCCTTGCTAGTCTTTTTATTTTTTAAATTTGATTAGTTTTGTGGATATTGATTTTTTGCATTTACACATTAGAATATGGCTCTCTCTATGGTTGTCAATTATATTTTTTAAATAAATTATTTAAAGTTTCCTAATGAAATTCAAAATGTAATTTCAGAAAGAATGAGGAACAAATGTACATGTGTGACATACAATGACATTTACGCAGTATCAATAATGTCAGTAAGGATATTCAAGGATTTGTTTATCTTGTTCTGTAAAGTTTGTATGTCAACATTAATTGCCAGATTATTGTCTGTAGTATACTAATTTCTGAACATTAAGTCCAAGATAAAATACAATATTATTGTGTAAAGAATATTTCACAGACCCGAGAGTTACTTCAGGCTAAAATAATAGTGATGTAGATACAAGCGAGCAAGGGTGATATATCCTGTAGACCAGTGGTTCTCAACCTTTCTAATGCCGCGACCCCTTAATACAGTTCCTCATGTTGTGGTGACCCCCAACCATAAAATTATTTTTGTTGCTACTTCATAACTGTAATTTTGCAGTGGGAGGACTAGCACCCCATCACTGATGTCAGTGGGATGAATAGTGTCCCATCGTTGGTATCAGTGGGATGAATAGTGCCCCATCGTTGGTGTCAGTGGGAGGAAGTGTGTCCCATCGTTGGTGTCAGTGGGAGGAATAGTGTCCCATCGTTGGTGTCAGTGGGAGGAATAGTGCCCCATCATTGGTATCAGTGGGAGGAATAGTGCCCCATCATTGGTATCAGTGGGAGGAATAGTGCCCCATCATTGGTATCAGTGGGAGGAATAGTGCCCCATCATTGGTATCAGTGGGAGGAATAGTGCCCCATCATTGGTATCAGTGGGAGGAATAGTGCCCCATCGTTGGTATCAGTGGGAGGAATAGTGTCCCATCGTTGGTGTCAGTGGGAGGAATAGTGTCCCATCGTTGGTGTCAGTGGGAGGAATAGTGCCCGATCGTTGGTGTCAGTGGGATGAATAGTGCCCCATCGTTGGTGTCAGTGGGAGGAATAGTGTCCCATCGTTGGTGTCAGTGGGAGGAATAGTGCCCCATCATTGGTGTCAGTGGGGGGAATAGTGCCCCATCATTGGTGTCAGTGGGAGGAATAGTGCCCCATCATTGGTGTCAGTGGGAGGAATAGTGCCCCATCATTGGTGTCAGTGGGAGGAATAGTGCCCCATCATTGGCGTCAGTGGGAGAAATAGTGCCCCATCATTGGCGTCAGTGGGGGGAATAGTGCCCCATCATTGGCGTCAGTGGGAGGAATTGTGCCCCATCATTGGTGTCAGTGGGAGGAATAGTGCCCCATCATTGGTGTCAGTGGGAGGAATAGTGCCCCATCATTGGTGTCAGTGGGAGGAATAGTGCCCCATCATTGGTGTCAGTGGGAGGAATAGTGCCCCATTGTGGGTGTCAGTGGGAGGAATAGTGCCCCATTGTGGGTGTCAGTGGGAGGAATAGTGCCCCATTGTGGGTGTCAGTGGGAGGAATAGTGCCCCATTGTGGGTGTCATTGGGAGGAATAGTGCCTCATCATTGGTGTCAGTGGGAGGAATAGTGCCCCATCATTGGTGTCAGTGGGAGGAATAGTGCCCCATCATTGGTATCAGTGGGAGGAATAGTGCCCCATCATTGGTGTCAGTGGGAGGAATAGTGCCCCATCATTGGTGTCAGTGGGAGGAATAGTGCCCCATCATTGGTGTCAGTGGGAGGAATAGTGCCCCATCGTTGGTGTCAGTGGGAGGAATAGTGCCCCATCGTTGGTGTCAGTGGGGGGAGGAATAGGGCCCCATCGTTGGTGTTAGTGACACAAATGATGGGGCACTATTCCTTCCACTGACACCAATGATACTTACCTTGCTGACTCCTGCTCCAGCCTGGGCTCGCTCTCTCCCTCTCCCATCTACAGGCAGCATACCTGGCTGCAGCAGCAAAATTTGCACTTACCTGTCAGCTGTCTTCCTTCTCTGGCCTCTCTCTTCACTCGCTCCTGCAGCTCCCTCGATCTTCTTCGATCTCCGCGCGCTGCTGCTCGGCTCCTCCTCTCCAAGCTCCACCTCCTCGTCGGTGATTGGCCACCTGTGTGCCTCTCCTGAGCTACAGTTCCGGTGGCCAATCAGCGGCGAGGAGGTGGAGCTGTTGAATGATCCCGGAGGTGTGGCCAGGTTACAAGGGCAGCATATCATCCCGCCCGCAGATCGCCTGAGACAGGAGCGGTGTCTCGGTTCCTAAGACCATCGGAAATATGTGTTTTCCGATGGTCTTAGGCGACCCCTGTGAAATGGTCGTTCGACCCCCAAAGGGGTCGCGACCCCCAGGTTGAGAACCGCTGCTGTAGACCAACTGAAGTTTGTGTTGTTTTTATCTTTATTCCAATTGTCAGGGTGAAAAAACAAATGTAAAATAATTTGATGAAGCGAATACAGGTAAGGGTTAGTGAGGGTAAAGAGGGAAAAGGTAGTAGGTAGAGGTAAAGATGGATTTGATAGGTGGCATGCAATGGGAATTGGGTGGGAAATAAAACAAAGTACAGATATATGTCAATACTGAATAATCTTCATAAATGTTTTTAAAAATTGGACCTCATCCAAAATTTTATGGTTCTTCATTACTTATTAATGCAACTTTCTCTTGCACTTTACAGTATGGATTCATCTTCACACTGAGAAATGAAATTAACATTGGATGGAGCACCTCCTACCCACACCCAGGGGTGGACTGACCATTTGGAAACTCGGGCACTGCCTGAGGGCCCGGGGTCAGTAGGGGGCCCCATGAGATGCCCCTGGTACCTTTTTCATAGGCTTTTTTGAGTTTGGGCAAGGACACAGGGGCCCCATGATCACCTATTGCCCGGGGGCCATATGAGTTGTCAGTCCGCCCCTGCCCACACCTCTCAAATTGAAATTTTCTTAAATATTGCAGAGATAGGGGCATATGTGTACATTGTTAGTAGACCTGTACATTGCTTGGAGAATTTTGATTGATAGTTATGAACCTCTGAATTAAGTATTTTACATCAATAGTCTACTAGACCCGGTCTTCTGGGGCTTATTTTTACAATCACATTATTGTGACAACGTTGGTGGTAGCTGGGAACTCCCCCCTAGGAATAGGTCATTATTCTTCGCACAATCCTAATGTAAATGGATAGAAAATTGGCTAAAAGATCGTATTCAGACAGTAGTGGTTAATGATTCATACTCTGAATGGTCTAGGGTTGTCAGTGGTGTACCCCAAAGTTCAGTGTTGGGACCCTTACTTTTTAATATATTTATAAATGATATAGGGTCTGGGATTAAAAATCTAATTTCAGTCTTTGCAGATGACACCAAGCTGTGCAGTGGAATAACGTCCTTACTGGATGTCTTCAACGTACAAGCCAACCTCAATGCACTGTTTAATTGGGCAACTATGTGGCAAATGAGGTTTAATGTTGATAAATGTAAGGTTCTGCACTTGGGGACTAAGAATATGCATGTATCATAAATACTAGAGGGAGTACAATTGGGGGAATCAATGGTGGAGAAGGATCTGGGGGTTCTGGTAGATCACAAGCTTAATAATGGCATGAAATGCTAAGCTGTAATTTCTAAAGTGAGCAAAATCCTCTCTTGTATTAAAAGACGAATAGACTCCAGAGAGAGAGATATCATATTACCCCGGTACAAATCATTAGTAAGACCTCATCTGGAATATGCAGTTCAGTTTTGGGCACCAATTCATAAAGAGAACATTGGGGAACTGAAGAAAGAACAGAGAAGAGTAATCAAACTGATAAGAAGCATGGAGGAGCTCAGTTATGAGGAAAGATTAGAGGAAGTGAATTTTTTCTCTCTTGAGAAGAGGAGATTAAGAGGGGATATGATCAACATGTATAAATACATCAGTGGTTCATATAGTGAACTTGGTGTAGAGCTATTCACCCTGAGGTCATCAAAGAGGACAAGGGGGCACTCTTCATGTCTGGAGGAAAAGAAATGTAATCTCCAAACACGTTAAGGTTTCTTCACAGTGAGAACTGTGAAAATGTGGAATAGACTCCGTCAAGAGTTGGTTCTGGCCAGCTCAGTGGATTGCTTTAAAAAAGGCCTGGATTATTTCTTGGATACACAGAATATTACTGGATACTAGCATTTATAGGTAAAGTTGATCCAGTTAATATCAGATTGCCTCTCGGGGGATCAGGAAGCAAATTGGAGCATGCTTTGCTGTGTTTTTTTGCCTTCCTCTGTGAGTATAGGATTATTATATATATATTTTTTTTAATGGTTGAACTGGATGGACTTTTTTCAGCCAAACTATGTAACTATGTAAAAAATGAAAGCTATAGCTATGCAATTTGAAAATGTATAAAGGCTTTGGATATATTTTTGTGCAAATCCAAGCTATTATGGCTCTTAATTCTTAGTTCTACATTGTATATTAGCACAAAAGATTCAGTGGCATAGGATTCATATAATAACTGGTGTTCAGATATTTACTAAAACATTATTGTGACAAAAGTTGGTGGCAACTAGGCCCCATTGGGCATCTTACTGAAAAAAAAACAAAAAAAACATTATTCTTCCAACAACCCACTTAAAAGATCAAAGCTAGAACTATACAATTTGAAAATGTGTGGAAGCTTTGGTTTTATTTTGTGCAAAACCAAGCTGTTATGGCTCTTATTTCTACATTGTATGTTAACACAAAAGCTTCCATGAAGTCAGATTCACATAAAAAGACACTGTTGTTCAAATTGAGAGTGACAACAATGTTCAGTTAGGAATTTCATTTTCTGTTGTTTATGTCTACGCCCCCAAACAAAAACGGATGTATACATACAATTTTCATAATACTATGCAATACAAAAATTCTTGATAGTGTTTCCCATACCATACTGTGTGTGTCTTAACACAAATTGGCTTTTCTGTTATTAAGAAAAAAATGTAGCTATCTACATCACAGTATTCATAGCTTAATAGAATAGCAAACAAAAGCATCAACAATTCTTATTTAATATAATACTGTAACTTTTTCATTAATTTGTTGTCATAGGTGGGTAATTATAAGACATTCTTTTATTAACAAGTCAGTTGCTATTACTGAATGTGATGGTGGGTGAATTAATAAAGCTTTCCCATATATCTTTAACACTATTTACAATAGCATTACTTCATGTTAGCGGTGACAGTACCACCTTAAAGCAGAACTACACAGCGTCTAAGCCCCACAAAGCAAAAATGCTATTTATTTCATTTTTAATATTCAAAGCAAATTCCCCATCCATCCATGTCTCTATGCTTTATTTTGCTGAAAAATCACTTTGAAAAACACCCCCCTAGCATTTCTGGCAGTGGCGATCTTGAGTAAGGGCAGATGATTTATCTAGTATTGACTTCCTGGAAACCATCTGCCCTTAGTTCAGGCATACAAGCAGGAGAGCATACTTAGAAAGCCCCTCCTCCACTCCAGAAGAATCCTGGGATGTATGACATCCTTTGCCTAGGCAAGAAGCCAGGAAGTAACTGAAGAAACATAAAAAAGACTGAAGACTGCTGGGATGTATTGATGGATAACATAATTTGCCTAGGCATGGAAACTAGGAAGTAACTGAAGAAAAAGAAGTTAAAACTAAGTTAACATGATATACGTTCCTATCTCTTTACTAATGCTAGCAGCATAAGGATTAAAAATAGTTAATGTTGATTGAGAGAGAGAGAAGTTCCACTTTAAAGTGGTTGTAAACCTCTGAATCTGAAATGAAAAATGAACAAAGCATACCCTTCTATAGTATGCACTTGCCTCTATCCAAAGCACCTAATGTGATTTCTGTCTCTTATCTCATTCCTCTGCTATCTGCATGAGTCACTTCTGACAGTCTATGCTTACATCAGACAATCCCAGGAGATGCCCCCCTTCTCCATCCAGCACACAGCAGGTGATTGACAGCCTCAGTTGTGCATGTTTTCCCTATGAGACAGAGGGGAGTGTGCCCTTCTTCTCCACTCAGGTTTCAGATGCCACTCAGCTTCCTCTGTGCTATGCAGTGTGTGACATCAGATTCCTTCCCCCTGACTTCTGTTACTCAGAAGTGCAGTGTCAATTCTATGCTTTAGGAGGCTGTAGACTAGAGGTCAGCAGATAAAAAGGCACAACTTAGGTAGGAGGATTTGTTTAATCTCTTTGCATCACCTGAGGCGAATCACTTCAGTGGGTACATTTAAGGGTTTACAAACACTTTAATGTTTATGTTTAGGAGAAGGTAAGCCACAGATCTGAGAATTCTGGTGTTTGCTAAGAAACCTTAGGTAATTGCAATGAAGTTGTACAAAGTGCTATAATCCTTAGTAGCCAATCACAATTAGTCACCTAAAGGAAACCTGTACTGTTAAAATACAGACAAAACTTTGCTGCCCTCCCCTTCTAAAAATATCTAGTTGTCCTTTTGATTTGTCATATTGAATAATTGCAGTCCAGCTTACCTTTCTACATGCTTGCTCCGGGTTAGTGACTCAGAATGAGTCTAATTATCAGTTTCCTTTAACCGCCACCCGCCCGCCATATAGTAAAATGATGTGCAGTCTATCAGTGCCCGTCAGTGCTGCCTATCAGTGCCGCCTAACAGTGCCAGTCAGTTCCACCTAACAGTGCCAGTCAGTGCCACCTATCAGTGCCATATATGAGTGCTGCCTTTCAGTGACCATCAGTGATGCCTGTCAATGGCCATCAGTGCCACCTATCAGTGCCTCCTCATCAGTGCCACCTATCAGTGTCCATCAGTGCAGCCTCATTAGCGCACATCAGTGAAGGAGAAAAATCACTTCTTTGCTAAATTTTATAACAAAAACTAAGAAAAAAACTTTTTTTTTTCAAAATTTTCTGTGGTTTTTGGTTTGTTTAAGAAAAAATAAAAAACCCAGGAGGTGATTAAATACCACCAAAATAAAGCTCTATCTGTCACAAAAAAATGATAAAAATTTCATATAGGTACAGTGTTGCATGACCGTGCAATTGTCATTCAAATTGGCCTGGGCAGGAAAGGGGTATAAGTGCCCTGTAGGCTAGTGGTTAATAAATCTGAACACAGTATTTATATTTATAGTTCTGCTTGCTGGGAGCTACTGCATTTAACATTGTCATTGCTGTTTTTTTTGTTATACAGTATATTTTGATGTTTTAGGTTGCAGGCATTTCAGTGACTGCTTATCTCTATTTTATTCTAGTGTTGGCAACAAAAAGAACGATTAAAAAACAGTATTCTAAATAATTTAAATTATAAATATTAGCACAGCTAGATCATATCATTCTGTCCTGATCTTTGCATTCTGTCATATAATTAATTTCTCATGTCTTGTTGAACTGCGCTTAGAAATTATTACGGCATACAATCTCAAGCTTATCTGTGAATATTCTCTATTCTTAAACTTTTTTCATATTATCCATCACGAGGCCCAAAGTATCTGCTAGCTAGTTCATATTTCATTTGCAGACTTCTGTAGGCTTTTTATCTAGAACATGAGACATATAAGACACTGATATAATTCAGCAACATTTAACTGCTACATATTCAAGTGATTACTGTCTATAGAAGAAACTTTTATTCTCTTTGCATTCATTTGCATCTTAAACAACCCTATATCTCAAACTACAAGAGCAGAAATAAAGTGTAGAAATAGAACTGACTAGGTGCTTTTGCAATATTAAAACAAATGTAAAAAAAAAATAACCTAACAAAGTGAAAAAGCAATCTGGAAATAAATCAAGGTGCCAAGGAAAATCAGTTTTTAATAAAATGTATGTATTGATTGTGGTGATTTAGTAATGCATAACTGGTTCTCTTTTGTATAACAAAAACATAAAAAACTGCTACATAAGCCATTTTATAATTTAACCTTAATAACTTTTTTTTTTTTTGCAAACTTATCTTCCTTGTAAAGATGTCACAGTACTATTCCTATGGGAATTGCTCTGATGGTGTGGAGTAGATGACAACTAGTAGCATGTATTGTGGGTTCGCCAGAACATTGCTTACGGTAGGTAGAGGTAGTAATTTCCCCTGTGCTAATATTCCCATACAAAATGACTTCCAAAGAATGTATAGTATCTGGATGGCTTTCACAGGTAAAATGAAGATTCAAACAATCTGGTTGTAGATTTTTCAGTCCCTATGCTAGGTAATTTACTCTCCCCAAGTCTTTTCTCCTCTGAAAAAACTAAATCCATCTGTTTGCTTGACATCTCCAGGATCTTTAGCCTGTTCCCAGACCCCCTGTAGATACTCTCATTTGATTGCACGCATCAATGTCTTCAGGTCTACGGCTACAGGGGAACATATCAAAATACAGTGCTACATCAATGGCTATACTACATATGTAGTTTATGTGATAGAGCGAACCATCTGCTCTTTACAATACGTTGGCTGCACTATCCCACTAAAAACTAGAATTGGTGAACATTTTTGTGGTGCAATGAACCCTAATGCTAGAGCTATTTCAAATGCCTGAGATCACTTTCACCCCCTTCCTGTCCAGGCCAATTTTGAGCTTTCAGTGCTGTCACACTTTGAATGAAAATTGCACGGTCATGCAACACTGTACCCATATGCATTTTGCAGCATTTCTTTGAGACAGATAAAACTTTATTTTAGTGGTATTTATTCACCACTGGGATTTTTATTTTTTTGCTATATAAATGAAAAAGTACAAACATTTTGAAAAAAAGTATTTTTCTTATAATATTTTGCAAATAAATAATCTTTCTTCATAAATCTTGACCAAAATGTATTCAGCTATGTTTTTAGTAAAAACAAAAGTAACCCAAATTAGTTTATAACCAAAAATTATAATTTTTCAAACCACTTTTTAACATTTGTATTTCATTTTTTTACATTATTTATGTTTTTTTTTTTTAATATACTGTCACCCTAGCAGTACTTTGTTACCATAGTGACACCGTACTACTTGTGGGGGGAGATGAAGATATTTTTTTTTTTACACTGATTGCTTTTACACCCATAAAGGCTGTAAAAGCAATCATTTCTCCTTCTCTCTGGCTGCATTCTTGCAGCCATTGAGAAATACTGTGCGAGCTGTGATTGGTCACAGCTTGTCACATGGTACAAGGCTGTTGTGAATAGCCTTGTACCATGTGACCTCTGTGATCATTCACAGATTTCACAAGTAGTAGGCAATGATGTCAGAAGTGACATCTTGCTTACTACTATTCATGTGATCTCTGATTGGCCAATCAGTGATCACATGATCGGGACCTCACACAGAGGTCCCATACACAGCGGGCAATGGATTGTGGTGCCGCACGCTCCCAGGGAGCGTGCACAGGCAGGAAAGTGGGAGGACATTTAGAAAATGGCCACCCGTATCTGCACTGCTCCAGTCCGGCCGTTTATGTAAATGGACCGGATGGGAAGTGGTTAAAGAAGAACATTCCAGTGACATGATGGGCTTCAGTTTCTTTGGATTGGACCGTGTTTCCCTTTCTTTGAGGGGGGATGATAGACATCGTAAGCTGCTTGCCAGGGAAACTTGGCGGATTTTTAGGCTAAAACCTAGGGTCCCACAGGGAATAAACCGCAGATGGAATCTTGATCTACATTTGAACTAGCTTCTCTGGAGGTTTGTCTCTTTTAGTTGTCTATTTATTCCCCTTTGTAAACTATGTTATATATTTTAAATACACTTGATTTTAGCCTGTACTATCTAATTTTTTTCATTTTCTATTTTTCCCTTTTTCCTCTTTGCATATCTGTGGCTATGTGTACAGTCCATTTTAACAGACATGTTTTTAATAAATTTGTTACAATGTAGTTATCATAATACTTGTTGCTGCAATGGGGTTGATTTACTAAGAATAAGGTGAAGCAATAAATGTTAGACACCAAATTACACCTAATCATAACATAAACTATGCAGCGCTGCATATTTTATGTTATGATTACATGAGAAGGTTTTAGACCTTTATGCTAGCTGCTCAATTTATTTTACCCAGCGTTCGTTTGATATTATCTACCAAATTACACCTAATTGAAACAATTAAGATCTTGCCATGGTGAACTGAAAAGCAACTTCAAATAGGAAAATTACTTTTTTTAAACCTGGTTCACACTGATGCGGTGCGGAATTTGCAGTGTTTTCTGTGCGAATTCCTCACTGTATCAGAATCGCACCCCGTTCATGCGAACTGTTGTGGGTGTGTATGTTAAGTTAACCTCTTGCCGTCCGCCTGCTGTTTATAAACGGCAGGGCGGTGGCAGTCCAGGGGCAGGTTGCCATTCATAAACGGCACCCGCCTTTTCTAGCTGTGTGCGCTCCCTGGGAGCGCGCACCACCACGATCCGGTGCCCGCTGTGTCCTCCGGACACAGTGAAACACCGATCGTCGGACGGGACCTCTGTACGAGGTCCCGATCATGTGATCACTGATTGGCAAATCAGTGATCACATGCAAAGTAGTAAGCAAGATGTCACTTCTGACATCATTGCTTACTACGTGTGAAATCTGTGAATGATCACAGAGGTCACATGGTACAAGGCTATTCGCAACAGCCTTCTACCATGTGGCAAGCTGTGACCAATCACAGCTCACTCAGTACTTCTCAATGACTGCAAGAATGCAGACAGAGAGAAAGAGAAATGATTGCTTTTACATCCTATATGGGTGTAAAAGCAATCAGTGTAAAAAAAAAAAAAAAAAATCTTCATCACCCCCACAAGTAGTACAGTGTCACCATGGTGACACTGTACTGCTAGGGTGACAGTATGTAAAAAAAAAATAAAAATAAAAAATAATATTATAAAAAAAATAAAATAAAAATGTAAAAAAAAATGTTTAAAAATTATAATTTTTGGTTATAAACTAATTTGGATTTTTTTTTTACTAAGAAAATAACGGAATAAATTTTGGCCAAGATTTATGATGAAATATTATTTATTTGCAAAATTTTATAAAAAAAAACACTTTTTTTCAAATGTTTGGACATTTTCATTTACATAGTAAAAAAAAGGAAAATCCCATTGGTGAATAAATACCACCAAAATAAAGCTTTATCTGTCTCAAAAAAATGGTAAAAAATTCATATGGGTACAGTATTGCATGACCGCGCAATTGTCATTCAAAGTGTGATAGCGCTGAAAGCTGAAAATTGCCCTGGACAGGAAGGGGGTAAAAGTGTCCGGACTGGAAGTGGTTAACAACACCCTGAAAGCGGTCCTTAAAACACAGTGCGATGTGCAGAATTGAATAGCATAGCTGTGAATACCCATGTGATCCGATTCTAGTGTGAACCCAAAAGAGGATCCTGCAAGTTTTTGGTGCAGGTGCGGTGCGAATAGAGCCATACAATCACACCGCACACAAATCGCATGTGATTTACACAGGAATGTGGTGTAGTTTCTGTGCGAATAACATGCGATATACCGCAACACACAGATGTGAACCCAGGCTTAGTAAACATCGAATCGACATAGTCAAATTTACATAATAGGCAATGTTAAACTTGGTCCCTAGAGGCCGTTGGAGCCCGGGATTAAGCCAAGATCCCATTTCTCTGTGTGTGTGTGTATGTGTGTGTGTAAAAAGAAACAAGGGACAAGTGTGATTTGTTGTTTGTCTTCTTTTGATGATAGTTCTATTTTTAATTTTCTTTAGAGTCCCACATGAATGCACCTGTTGCTAAAAAGCTGTGGCTGGTGATGGCGCTTGGTTGCGTTTTCTCTTTGCAGAAGGTTCTAGCAAACATAGCCAGCCCCAGCAGCAGCACCTCCTCCTCTTCAGCCATGTTTGCAAGAAGTGAGGCAGAAGTGGTCATTGGCGCAAATATATACATGCAATTGACACCTCTGTTTGGTGTTCTTGTGATTTTGAGTTTAGTGTTACCTGCCTCCAGCTACGGTTTACTTTTGGCCAAGGAACTGACCTTTTTTTCTTATGTTTCTGGGTGCATACAAACGTCCTTCCGCAAATGTGATGATGCAATTCTGGTCCTGGAGCTTGTTCTGAGGCCAGTTGTCTCTGATAAATAATTCTTATGCCGATCATGGCTCCCAAACATGCAAATAGATTTTCTTTTGTGTGCAATACATTTTTGATGAAAACCATTTGACTTCATCTACAAATTGATTGGCGTTCCTCAGATTGCAACTGGTGAATTAAAAAAAAAAAAGTCCCAGGTTGACATGTTAAAGATTATATTTATCCACCAACTGAATTCAATAGTCCCTGAAATTCAGCTTTGAAGCTGTTAAAGGTTTGTTTGTTTTTGTTTTTTTTTTTTTGGGGGGGGGGCAGTATTTTTATTTAACATCTTGCATGTGTGTAGAATGAAATGTTTATTTTGTAGACTTTTATTTGTATGGATGTTAACAATATATTCCACTTCATGAAAAAAAAAGGTTTATTGATCCAACAAATACAGGAATAGTTCAATATTCTACATTTATTTTGACAGCAGAAACAGGATAAAGTACATTCATTTACTTGTGTAAAAAGAATCAGTGGTGTTTATGGTGCTACGTTTTGCACAGCGCTTTACAATAGAGTTAAAGGGGGCCCTGCTCATAAGAGCTTAAAGTTTAAAAGGGATCACAACTTAACTTCCAGTGTACAGCAGGGAACAAAATAAGGCTATTAACCAGGCAACACATTTTAACGTACAAAGAAAATCTCACCACCCCATCAATTTGTTCTTAGCTGCAAGATTCTCAAAAACAACACAGGGTATTAAAAAAAACCAACAAAACAAAAAATAAATAAATAAATTATGCCAACACCCACCACCACCACCACCACCACAGTTCCCACACACATACATTTGATTATGGTAAGCAGAAAGCTGCATTTCTGTCTACATGATTAAGCAAACTATATCAAAGTTAGGAGTTGTAAGAGTGGAACAATTGACATTTGTTAGTACCAACAAGGGTCAACAAATGCTCACAAACCATAAACACATGATCAGACTGGAAAAATAAACACAAAATCAAAGCCATGTCAACAAAAACTTGCTTTTGAGGGTGGAATGCACAACAATTACAGCAAACACACAAAACAAACATCAAACATGAGGTGTTGGTCATTATGCACAATATTCCCCATCGGCCCCACCAAAAAAAATCCACCAAGGATTAACAGTAAATAATCTGGCCTCTTCTACCTATGTAACATAGGTTGTATCGTTAGCACAATTTACAGATTGAAGGCCAAATATCTAGGTCCATTAGCAGGCACAGAAAGAAAGCAACAGTTATCTAAACATATGTACCTGTGCAATGTACAACAGAAAATGTGAAATGTCCAAGTCCCTGGGCATGCTCAGTGCTAAAAATAAATAAATAAATAAAATAAATATAAGTTTTAAGTCCTTGAGCATGTGCAGGGTACAGAGCAGGACATCTAACATTTGTGAGGGATGCTTCTCCCAAACTGACAAGCATATTCGTCACCAAAAACACATGTCTAGTATTCCCATCTATTCCAATGGCTCTAGTTCACCCCAGTGCAGTGTTCTTGTGCAGTCCACCAAATTAGAACATGATGAATGTGTTCTGCATGGACCTACACTGGGATATGGTCAGAAACCTCCTAAACTCACTGATATGCATTACTGCCTGTAAATTCTGTGGGTTGTTAGGAGACAGCACCTGCTGGCATCATAACAACCAGAGACTGATCCCTGCTGTCAGCCATGATTCTCCAATGACAGCAGAATGGAAACACCATAGCCAACATGTACCAAAAGAGCATGGACCCTTCAGTCTGTCATGGATTTGATGGGGAACCACATGGCCAAAAAATGTTTAAAAAGTATGGCTCCCCCCCAAATTCACTAACACACACTTATCTGAGCATACAGTGCCGTCTATTTACACAGCGATTTACATATATATTGTACATTCACATCAGGCCCTGCCTTCAAGGAGCTTACAATCTAAAGTCCCCAACTCACAGTCATATACTAAGGACAATTTAGACAGGAGCCAAAACAACTACCAGAATGTCCTTGGAGTGTGGGAGGAAACCCACACAGGCTCAGCATGCAAACTCCATGCAGGTAGTCAATAAAAAAGGAAAAAAAAAAGGGGGTTCAAAAATCAACTCGCCAGCCAGCTTGCCAACAACCAAATTAACCTGTCTAACAGTATGCGTTAAAAACAGGGGTTTAGTTAGCACACATTTGCAAATACATACGTAAGCCACGCCTAATGTTTTTGCTATCTCTCTGATGGGTTTGTTTTGTTTTCTCAGCCTAATGATGGCTTGCTTCACTGATAGTGACAGCTCCTTGGATCCCATCTTGAGAGTTGACAGCAACAGATTCCAAATGCAAATAGCACACTTAAAATTAACTCTGGACCTTTTATCTGCTCATTGTAATTGGAATAATGAGGGAATAACACACACCTGGCCATGGAACAGCTGAGAAGCCAATTGTCCCATTACTTTTGGTCCCTTAACAAGTGGGAGGCACATATGCAAACTGTTGCAATTCCTACACCGTTCACCTGATTTAGATGTAAATACCCTCAAATTAAAGCTGACAGTCTGCAGTTAAAGCACATCTTGTTCGTTTCATTTCAAATCCATTGTGGTGGTGTATAGAGCCAAAAATGTTAGAATTGTGTTGATGTCCCAATATTTATGGACCTGACTGTATTTATAAAAAGTCTAAGTCCTTGGGCATGCTCAATGCAAATGGCTGCAAAAGGCAAATATACTGCAGAGAATATATGTTAAAAAAAATGAACAAAACACGATACTGGCATTATTTAAAAGACTAGCAAATATTGTATAAAAAGCAAAAACAAAGCTAAATAAAATTACAATGGAAATGAGAAAGTTCTTAGAATAGCTATGTTGGTGTTTCTGTGCATAATAACAGTTCTATAGTTACAAGTATTGATAGAGTATATACTGTTAAATTTATATTTATATTTAAATAAATGCTAGCCTGTTTGTTAATCACAAAAACAGGTTCACTCTTTTGAACATTTCCATTCTTGTGAACAAAGGCATTTACTATAGCACTTCCCAAGAAACAACAGAGTGAAGGCACTTTTTAGGTTTTCTAGGCTGGGCATGCTCAGTCGTGTCACTAGAGATATGTTTGAACTTTAGGAAATGTAAGAATTTTTTTAAAGCAGTTATTCTTTAAAATGTTCAACATATGTATAGGAAGTAGAAATTGCTTGAGATCATATCATTATAAAGAGTTTTCTCTGCAGTGCACGTGGTTCTAAGAAGTGAACACATTTAGATGATTGCTAAGTTTTGTGACCATTAGTAAATTCCAAATTTTGTTTATTTGTTGAGCGCTTTAGTAAATCTCTTCTCCGTCTAAAAGTAGTCAGTCGTGCAAGGAACTGTGATCGTTTGCCGACAAGGTGCTTTAGAAAATCAACCCCATTGCGTCATCTTGTAGATCATGTCTAGTTATTTATTTAGCTATCATAGGAGGGAGACTGCAGAGAGTTAATCATCACCTGTTGTGGATAGCCTGCTCTCTGCAATCTCCAACACTCTATTATAGTTTACAGGAGAAAGTTTATATATTTAGCTGTTCTATGTGCACATTTTAATTAGGACTAATGGAGGCCATGCATTCTGAATTAATTTTCTTTAGAGAATTTGAAATTTTGTGCGTTTTGTAATCCAGTGGTGCAACCATTGATTTCAAAATTTGGCCAACCAAGCCTTTAATTTCCCCTCATCTTGCTACAGAAAAGAATTTTCATGGTCAAGAATTTTCTTTTCTTTCCATGTCACAGCTCATGCTCATTTCACTAATGGTGTGAAATTTGAATGAAAAGTCTTAGAAAAGATTTACAAAATAATTTTTTTTTGTGGGTTGAGGCAGGAAAAGCTTCTTCCTAGGGGTCCATGGTGGTGGGGTGCAGCTGGTGCAAAGCCTCTCCTTCCTCTGTATTGCCCCCGTCATCTCCTGTACTATGCAGGTTTGAGCTGTCAAACTGACAGCCTAGCCCAGGGGTGGGCAAACTTTTTGACTTGAGGGCTGCAATGGGTTCATATATTGGACCCGGGGGCCGGAGCAAGAGTAGATGAATGATGTGTATGTGTCATCCATAGTAAGTATAGTAATATTCCCCCATAGTAAGCATAGTAATTAATCCCCCATATAGTAATTCATCCCCCATAGTAATTCATCCCCCATAGTAATTCATCCCCCATATAGTAATTCATTACCCATAGTAATTCATCCCCCATATAGTAATTCATCCCCCATAGTAATTCATCCCCCATATAGTAATTCATCCCCCATAGTAATTCATCCCCCATATAGTAATTCATCCCCCATATAGTAATTCATCCCCCATAGTAATTCATCCCCCATATAGTAATTCATCCCCCTATAGTAATTCATCCCCCCTATAGTAATTCATTCCCCATATTAATTCATCCCCCATATTAATTCATCCCTCATATAGTATTTCATCCCCCACAGTACTATTCCCCCCCAAGTAGTAAGCCAAGTCCCCCCTGTATCAATTCACTTACCTTTGCTCCGCGCGTTCCTCTCGCCGTGTTCCCGCGCCGTTCCGGTCTTCAGGGCGGACTGTGAGAGGAGCCTAGCTCCCCTCACGTTCGTCACGCTGCCCCGCCTACACACATCCTGACAGCCAATGTATCACGCTCCACGGGCCGGATTAAAAGGTAAGGCCCGTGGGCCGTAGTTTGCCCATTGCTGGCCTAGCCCTTCAGATTTAATTTGGAGAGAAAAGATGATATACACTCACCAGCTACTTTTTTAGGTACACCTCACTAGTGCCAAGAAAATACCCCCCATGCCATTACAGCACCAACACCAGCCTGAACTGTTGATACAAGGCAGGATGGATCTATGCTTTCATGTTGTTTATGCCAAATTCTGACCCTACCATCTCAATGTCACAGCAACCAGGCTGTCCATTCTCCTCTGACCTTTGAGATCAACAAGGCATTCCGTCCACACAAGTGCCACTCACTGAAAATATTTTCTCTTTTTCAGACCATTCTCTGCAAGCCCTAAAGATGGTTGTGTGTGAAAATGCCAGTAGTTGAAATTTTTTTTGTTTTTTTATTCATGGTAGATTTTTATTTGTTTTTTTCAAATATTATTACAAAATCAAAAAGAAAAAATAACATAGTGAGAGATATCACAGTATCACAATATAGGTGTTGCAATAAAGTTTGACAAAGGAGATTAGGTAATTCCGAACAACTGTAATAATAGTATGATTAATTTAAGATATCTTTCTCAAGAAAGATACTAAACTTAGTAATGTCTTAGGTTATAGTTTTAAACCAGTTAGACCAGGGCTTCCAACTTTTATCGAATGTGGTGATTCTGTCATTTAGGTAGGCTAAAGATCTCTAATAAGTGTAGTGAGTTTGAAGTAACTCAATTACTTTTTTTAACGAAGGAGCTAGATCTTTTTTCAGTGTCTAGTAATGGTAAGTCTGGATGCTAGAAGGATATGTGTCACCAATACTCGATATTGGGTTGGGTATGAATCTATATTTATGTTCAGAATTCCTAAAGTAGGATTTGGCTGTTTTAGTATTCCAGTGATTTCTGATATCACGTGGAAGATTTTATACCAATAGCTTCTAATGTTTTTGCATGTCCATAGTATAAGTAAAGTGCCAATCTGTCCACAGTTTCTCCAGCATTGAGAACTGTGCTGTGCTGAAAAAATAGCCATTTAATAAGGAGTTAGATACCATCTTGTGGAGATTTTGTGAGTGAGCTCCCAAAGGTTAACACATCTAGTAGCTGATAATACCGTCTGGAATGCATACTTTCATTGTTTATTAGGGATTTTGGTTTCTAACCCTTTTTCCCATTTAATTAGGGGTATAGTTTTATTGAATTCTTGAAGAAAATTAATTATATCAGATTCATGATTCGGCACTTATATTATATTGATGGCAAGCTTGCAAAATATTTGGTTTTTATGATTAATCATAATTAATATTAAAATGTTTGAATGGTCGCCTTAAGCCGATGATAGTGTTTATTTCTTCAGTAATAAGCTCAGACAGTTAAACTGAGACAGCTGAGCTAGCTAACCAGCTGAAAGCTGAGTATTCTATAAGAAGGCATAGCTGGTTAGAGGTCTCTGGTAAAATGTCAAGGGTGTTAAAAGTGACTCATAATAGAATAAATATTACAATGTATTCTAATAGTATCTGTGTGTATTTAGCTTATGATTTATAAGTTGGTAATATTGTTACATACGTAAATTTGTGGTTGTACAACATTATATTATTTATATTATTATTTAAATATGAGTAGCTGAGGTTAAATCACCAGCTTATTATGGTCACCACATATGTACCTGTCAATCAAAAGGCCATATATGTAGCATCCCCTCCCTTCAATGAAATTGCTCTGCTAAGCAGTATAGATTGCCTTACAAGGTCCCAAGATCACAAGTTATGACGCTTACTTGCTTTATAAAATCACCTTAAGGGACAGTCTGGGGAAACACACATTCATACACAATCACACACACACACGTCTGTTCAAACAGACATGCATAAGAACATCCTGAGAAGCTGGAAAAGGTGCATGCTGTAAGACAAGAATAGTCACTTCCGTCTACTTCCGTCTTCTTCCCAACAGACTCGAGAAGGACAAGGAGAACATGGCAGATGCACATGGTCAGACAGCCATGACAATAATGGTGACTTATCTTTAAACTTCTGCTTGATATTTCTGGTTTTATCTACATGGAACTGTTCATGATACGCTTTACATTGTTATTTTAAGCCATTGTGTGATAGCATAAAATCACACTTTATTTTTTATTTCAACGGCTCTTTCATTCATAATCGCCTCAAGACACTAAAGAAGTATTATATGTGTCAAAAATCCAACAATTCTAATTTATGTTATAAAAGGTTATAAAAGAGGGTTATACCTCTTGGTTTAGGGGTAGTGGAGTTATAAAACTGTAAGGATATTTTGGGTATATATATTGTTTTTAAAGGATGTTTAGCTAAATAGTGGCTAATACGTGAATAAGTTGGTTTTTCAGAAGCAAGGAGGTTAAATTCTTAAGAAGTTCAAAATGTTTTATCTTACCTTCAATACAAATATCATGTATTTCGGAATGTCAATACTAGGCATTACAGCTTTAAGGCTGTTATAGGTATATGAAGAGGCTTTGTTTGGGAAGAATCAGTAGGTATGGAACTTAGGCATTTCCAAGCTTCGATAGAAGTTTGTATTGTTGGTGATAGTTTACTGGTGGAGATACGTTGCCATGCATTTGCTAGTGATATGGCGTTTAAGTCAGTGGTAGAGGTTATAGTTTTTTCAATATCACACCATTGTGTGTCATTGTCAACTAGAAACCAATGTTTGAATTGGTCTAGTAATGATGCTTTGTAGTAGTCTTTTATATCAACAAATCCCATTCCTCCTAACCCTTTATGTTTGATTAGTATATTATGTGAACATCTGGGTCTAGCATTACACCAGACATATGTTTTAAACATAGATTGTAGTTTTGCTAGGTATGGAGATTTAATTGGGACTGGAATTGATCTAAATAGATATAAGATCTGTGGTAGAATAAACATATTGAATACCGCTAGTCTGCCAGACCAGGACAGTTGGTGTTTATCCATTTGATTAAGATGGGTTTGGATTTTTGGAATACATTTAGAATAATTTAGAGCTACTAGGTCAGAGGTTTTGCTTGTTAATGTTATTCCAAGATATGGAATAGCTTCATCTTCCCTGATAAAAGGAAATTTGTTTTGAAGATGTATTTTTAGAGTGCAATCTATACCCAGGTTTAGGATACTAGATTTAGATACATGTATTTTATAGTACAAAATATTGCTGAATTGTGTGAGAATTTGTTGGTTAGCTGCTAAGGACATGGTGGTAATAGTTAACATGAGAATGATGTCATCTGCAGTTATTTTGTGATGAGATTTACCTATAAGGAAGCCATGGATATCTTGGTTATTTCTAATAGTTTCAGCAAGAGGTTCAATTAATGGGTTAAAAATTAATGGAGACAATGGACATCCTTCTCTGGTACCATTAGTAATTAGGAATCTTTTTGATGGCAGGTTAGATACATATACTTGGGCGGAAGGAGTTGAATAGAGTGCCAAAATAGCATTAATGATCTTTCCCAAGAATACAAATTTGAGTAGTACTTGGTACATTTATGTCCAGTGTATCCTGTCAAAAGCCTTTTTGGCATCTAGCACAAGTAATAAAGAAAAAAATTTTGTGTCATTCTGTGTGAATTATATTTGTTAATCTTCGAGTTGCGTCAGATGTTTGTCTACCCTTGGTGAAACCTAGTTGATCAGGTTCGATCTGGAAGTATAATTGCCAATCTAGAAGCTATCATTTTGGCGTAGATCTTTATATCAATGTTCAATAGGGAAATAGGCCAGACATTTTGTGGGCTGTCTTGTTCTTTTCCTGGTTTGGGAGTTACAATTAATGCTTGTAACATTTCAGAAGGTAATGAAGAGGAAGAGAATGCGTTGACTTATATTTGTTTTAGGTATGGGCTTAAGGTGTTTTTAAAAATGTTATAGTATTCACTGCAAAAAACGGACTTTTGCCATTGGGTAATGATTCTATTATTTTGTATATCTCATTTAGTGTAATAGGGGAGTTTAAGACGTCTAATTGTGCTTCTGAAAGAATAGGTAGGTGAATTTGAAACAGAAATGTTTGTATATTTTTAATGGAAGGATTTGATACAGATTGTGAAATCATATGAAAAAACTCCTCAAGATGTTTTTTGAGTATTGAGGTATTAATTGGTATTTTTATAATGGACGAATTTATGACCCAAAGTCTATGGGGTTTCAACAAATGTTTGTCTGAAATAGTGATTGAAACAGGTGCGTGATCTGTCCATATTATATTGCCTATGTTTGATGTAGTGATATTTTGTAGAAGTCATTTATCTACTAATATAAAGTCAATTCTTGAGTAAGATTGGTGTTTGGCAGAAAAAAAAGTATAATCTTTTTCACCCGCATGTTGACACCTCCATACATCATATACAGTTGCAAGAAAAAGTATGTGAACCCCTTGGGATTATGTGGAGTTTTGCATGAATTGGGCATAAAATGTGCTCTGAACGTCATCTAAGTCACAACAATAGAAGAACACAGTCTGATGAACATAATAATACACAAACATTAGATGTTGCCATGGTTTAATTGCACATAACATGTAAACATTCACAGTGCAGGGAGGAAAAAGTATGTGAGGCCCTAGCTTAATGACTTCTCCCAGAGCTAATTGGAGCCAGGAGTGAGCCAACCTTGACTCCAATCAGTGTGATAATATTGGATGTGTTGCTGACAGCTGTCCTGCCCTTAAAAAACACACACCTGTTTTAGGTTTACTGGTTTCAAGAAGCACTGTCTGATGTGAACCATGCCTCGCAGAAAAGAGCTCTCAGAAGACCTACGATCAAGAATTGTTGGCTTGCATGAAGCTGGAAAGTGTTACAAAAGTATCTCCAAAAGCCTTGATGTTCATGTGTCCACGGTAAGACAGACTGTCTACAAATGGAGAAAGTTTAGCACTGTTGCTACTCTCCCTAGGCGTGGTCGTCCTGTAAAAATGACTGCAAGAGCACAGCGCAGAATGCTGCATGAGGTAAAGAAGAATCCCAGAGTGTCAGCTAAAGACCTACAGAAATCTCTGGCACATGCTAACATTTTTGTTGACACATCTACAATAAGGAAAACATTAAACAAGAATGGAGTACATGGGAGGACACCACGGAGGAAGCCATTGCTGTCCAAAAAGGATATTGTAGCACGTTTGAAGTTTGCAAAAGAGCACCTGGATGTTCCACAGCACTACTGGCAAAATATACTGTGGACAGATGAAGCCAAGATTGAGTTGTTTGGGAAGAACACACAACACTATGTGTGGAGAAAAAAAGGCACAGCACACCAACATCAAAACCTCATCCCCACTGTAAAACATGGCGGAGGGAGCATCATGGTTTGGGGCTGCTTTGCTGCCTCAGGGCCTGGACGGATTGTTGTCATTGATGGGAAAATGAATTCCAGAGTTTATAAAGACATTTTGCAGGAAAACGTACGACCATCTGTCCGCCAACTGAAGCTCCGCAGAGGATGGGTGATGCAACAGGACAATGACCCAAAGCATACAAGTAATTCAACAAAACAATGGCTGCAACAGCACAGAATACGCCTTCAGGAGTGGCCCAGTCAGAGTCCTGACCTCAACCCGATTGAAATGCTGTGGCATGACCTTAAGAGAGCGATTCACACCAGACATCCCAAGAATATTGCTACACTGAAACAGTTTTGTGAAGAGGAGTGGTTCAAAATTACTCCAGATCGTTGTGCAGGTCTGATCTGCAACTACAGGAAACGTTTGGTTGAGGTTATTGCTGCCAAAGGAGGGTCAACCAGTTATTAAGTCCAAAGGTTCACATACTTTTTCCTCCCTGCACTGTGAATGTTTACATGTTATGTGCAATTAAACCATGGCAATATCTAATGTTTGTGTAGTATTATGTTCAGCAGTCTGTGTTCTTCTATTGTTGAGACTTAGATGACGTTCAGAGCACATTTTATGCCCAATTCATGCAAAACTCCACGTAATCCCAAGGGGTTCACATACTTTTTCTTGCAACTGTACATCTTCATTTATTAGAAAGGGGTATAGGGTTAGGGTAGTTTTTTTGAATATTTTGTGGAGTCTAGGTTTATGTCTACTATGAGGTTGAAGTCTCCACATAGTATAATGGAACTAGAGCAATTTTTGGAAATTAATTGGAAATAATTGGAAAAATGGATTCTCATCAAGACATCTCGCGGGACTTTTTCTGGAAGATAAGAGGGTTTTGGAAGACAATGTATTCTATCGATGGTCAGATCTGTGTTTGTGGCATTCGGTAAAAGGACACAAAAGAGTTCCTGAATGTATGTCCTTAGGTGATCAGGCTGTATTGATTCTGGAATACCTCTTATATTGATATTTTTGAGCTGTGATCTGTCTTCTAGACCTGCGACTTTATTTTTAAGCCATTTTATTTCCTCATCTTTTTCATTATGAGCATCTACTAGGGTATTAAAAGAAGTGGCGTATTCTCCCATTCTCACTTCAACATGGTCTACTCTATCACCGAGATCGTAAATCTCTTGTTTGATCTGAGCATAGAGTTTACAATATCTGATTGTATAGAAGATCTTAGCAAAAGAAGAATCTCTTTCATTAGCGTATCAGAGATGGGCTGACTAGTAGTAGGAAAATTAGCAATTGGGTCAGTCCTATTATTTGCAGATTGTGGGATATTAGCATGAGAGCTTGTTTGAGCATGGGGTGTATTAACATCTCCAATTCTGAGTTTAGATTTAGCTGGGCTTTCTGTGGAGGATATAGAGGAGGTAGGAGAAGCAGGCTGCATTGTAGCCTGTGTGCTGAGTGGGAGGAGGAGGAACCAGAGCTGCCGCCATGATACTGTGTGTTGTGGTCCAGCCGGAGGGGGAAATCTGATATTTCCTGGAGTTTCCTCTCCACTTTTCTTTTTCTGGGCATAGTCTAGAGAGTCACCGGGCTTTTATCCCTCTCTGATTGCCTTGTTGAGTGTCAGGACCGCTGCTGTTAGGATCGGGCACTGTGAGTGCAGTGGGGCTGTGTGCTCAGGCTGTCATTCAGCTCAGACGCCAGCCATGCCCTGATTTTGAAAGTTTTTGAAATACTCAGACCAGTCCATCTAGCACCAGCAACCATGTTACGTTCAAAGTCACTTCATTCCCCTTTCTTCCCCATTCTGATGCTCGGTTTGAACTTCAGCAAGTCGAGTTCAACATGTCTACATGCCTAAATCATTTTGAGTTGCTGCCATGCAATTGGCTGATTAGCAATTTGTGTTACCAAGCAATTGAACAGATGTACCTAATAAAGTGGCTGGTGAGTGTATATTTTGCTTTGGTTTATACCTTTTGTAATAGTGTACACTTTTAGAGATTATTCTACAATAAAATGTTTAGCAGGTCTGTCTGCCATCTGGTAGAAGTGGCAGTTAGCCACAACTGGCAGGACAAGGTCTGTATTCAGTTCTCCAGTATTCCTCTGGTGGTTGTTAAAATTATTATTTAGAGAATCTTCTGCCAAAATGTTTGTGAAGCTGGAGCAATAAATGAAACAATTTTATCACCATGGTACTGCTAGTATTGTCTGCTGGTTTGCATGCTGACTGGTGATAGTGTAGAGCAAATGTTCTTATCAATCCAGGCGTATTAATAAAAAAACTAAATTATTATTTACCTGCTATGTTGTAGACAGCCCTAAGAGTTGTCAGGATACATTTGAACTGAAATAAATAAAGATAAAGAAAGTCTGATAGTGTCAAATATGGTCTGCTAAGCCTTAACTTCTCGTAAAAAAATGATAAAAGTTTTAGGCACCAAAACTGACATGCATAGTGCTTTGCACTTGATTTTATGTCAGTCACAGATGTATGCTTTATGACGTAGATCCCCTTTAATGTGACAAATGAGTGAGAAAGATGTATTATATAAAACGATTCATGTGTCGTGTTCAAACTGCTCCTTGTCACATCGTTATAATAAGCAGAATGGAATCTGAGTTATTTCAGTGAAAAATTATATTTTCTTCGATTTGAAAAGAGTTTTAAAGGAAGTTCTTCTATACAATCGCCTTCACTATTTTTCTGATTTTTTTGTAACCTTGCTTTATTAGTTAGGTGAATGTTTATATTGTTACTTCTGTTCTTGTTACTTTGTTTTTCCAGGACAACTGTTACAACATCTGTGGTGGGGTTCTAGTGTTTTAATGCATAGAAAAACAATTATCTTTTGCTATTGATGTATGATATCTATGTTTCTACGGTAAAAGTTTTTTTTTTTTTGTTCATTTGTTTGTCATTCATTAACCCACCGATTTCTGCAATGGTAGAAGAAGACAACAGGCTTGGGCACATAGATGTTTTATAGTGCACCTTTTTACCCACGTGTGTTTTTTGAAAGTGTTGAAATACAGGGGTTTATTTACTAAAACTGGTGAGTGCAAAATCAGGAACACTTATGCATAGAATGCTGGTCTTAGCCTGAAAAAATGGCATAGAAACATCATCTAAAAGAACAGCCTGTAGTACTTTTTTGAGTCCTGGCAGTCTGTGCCCAGTTCCTTGTTATGAGCTTAGTATGCATACCCTAATTCTAGACCGCTTTACAAATATCTGGTCTTTGAACAGAATTGGAATCATAATGGGCATATCTGCCTTGAATCTTCAATCTGGCTTGAAGTTAAGGGAACCTGAACTATACGGTGGATCCCACTAAAGGCAGTGTGTCGGTGACGGTGGATGGCAACTCTGCTGTTAAATTTTGGCCATTTTGGGGGCTGATAGGTAAACTATTATCCAGACAAGGGCACAAGGAGCTGGGAATTGCCATGGGGGGATTTAAAAAAGCAAAAATGTTTTTTAAAAATACCACACAGCGGGGAGAGGTTCGTTTTAAAGTAACTTGAAAGGCAACGTAGAACACACAGCATTCCTTTAAATTACATGATTGGGAAATGCATTAAAGTGGTACTAAAGTATTTTTTTTTATTTACACAAACATGCTATACTTACCTGCTCTTTGAAGTGGATTTGCATAAAGCAGCCAGGATCCTCCTCTTCTCGAATCCCTCGCTGGCACTCCTGGCCCCTCCCTACTGTTGGGGGCAGCTTGCTATGGCGGCACCTGAGCAGGAGCACTCCCAAGATGCAACTCTGTGTGTCCATTTACTCATAGAGCTGTGGCTCAGCCCCGCACCCTCCCTCTTCTGATTTGCTCACTGGCTGTGATTGACAGCAGTGGGATCCTGCTGCCTCAGCCAATCAGGAGTGAGAGTCCCCTGAGAACCGAGGCTCTCCTGGACATCGTTGGATCAGGATGGGGCTCGGGTAAGTGTTTGGAGGGGCTGGGGGGGCTACTACACACAAGGTTTTTTACCTTCATGAATACAGTGCATGAAGGTAAAAACCTTGAGCCTTTACAACCACTTTAAAAGTGGTTTTACAGAACAATATCAGTGACACAGTACTCTGGCAACACATACACTATATTGCCAAAAGTATTGAGACACCCCTCCAAATCATTGGATTCAGGTGATCCCATCACCTCCATGGCCACAGGTGTATAAAATCAAGCACCTAGGCATGCAGACTGCTTCTACAAACATTTGTGAAAGAATGGGCCACTCTCAGGAGCTCAGTGAATTCAAGTGTGGTACTGTGATAGGTTGTCACCTGTGCAATAAGTCCATCCGTACAATTTCCTTGATACTAAATATACCGAGGTCAGCTGTTAGTGGTATTATAATGAAGTGGAAGCCACTGGGAGCAACAGCTACTCAGTGACAAAATGTTAAGCCACGTAAATTAACAGAGCGGGGTCAGCGGATTCTGGAGCGCACAATGCACAGATGTCGCCAACTGTCTACAGTGTCAATAGCTAAAGACCTCCAAACTTCGTGTGGCCTTCAGATTAGCACAACAAAAGTGCATATAGAGATTCATGGTATGGGTTTCCATGGCTGAGCAGCTGCATCCAAGATTTACAATACCAAATGCAATGCAAAGCGTTGGATGCAGTGGTGTAAAGCATGCCACCACTAGACTCTAGAGCAGTGGAGACGTGTTCTCTGGAGTGATAAATCATGTTTCTCTATGTGGCAATCAGATGGACATCTCTGGTTTTGGCGGTTGCTAGAAGAACGGTACTTGCCTGACTACATTGTGCCAAGTGTAAAGTTTGGTGGAGGGGGGATTATGGTGTGAAGTTGTTTTTCAGGGGTTGGGCATGGCACATTAGTTCCAGTGAAGGGGACTCTTAAAGTTCCAGTTGAATAAAATACAGACATTTACCTGTCCCTTGGTTCAGCGGTGTCCTCACCACGGCTGGTTTCACTGGCTGTCTTCTCTCCTTGGCACCGGCATCTTCAGTGTGGGCACCTGACTGTGACAGCTTGTGGCTTCGCAGCCGGGTGCCCACTGCGCATGCGTGAGTGAATTCACTTTGTGAATGGTCCCATAGTCTTCTGGGATATGTCACGTGTCCCAGAAGACTACGGGGAGGGTGGAAGACAGCTTCTGATAGCCTGTCAGGGCTCCCAGGTGTGACCAGAGGTGTGTGGCTGACGCAGGGAAACGCAGACCTCAGATATGTTATAAACAATATAATTTATTAACACTAACAATACAAACATAAACGCAGTGCAATACTAAAACATAATACAGTGCAACCAAACCAAACCAAACCAACCACCCACAGATAACAGTACATACAAGCAAGCGTCGTCAGGCAGGCCGGGTCAATATCAATAGGGCAGGTAGGTACAGGGGGAGCAAGCGGAGATTGGTCGGGGTCACAGGCCAGGTTCAGCAGGTAGCAAGCAGCGTAGTACAGAGGGTCAGGCAGAGGGATGGTCAGGGTCACAAGCCAGGGATCAGAACAGGTAGCAAGCAGCGTGGTACAGAGGGTCAGACAGAGGGATGGTCAGGAGCGAGCCGGGATCAGAGCAGGAGAAGTCAGCAGCGGTTCAGAAACAGGATGCAGGACAGAAACAGGATACAGGGCCCAGGACAAACACAACACCAAGGCAGAGTCTGCAAGTCTGGCCATCCCTTAAATACACCAGTATCATCAGTTCCAGGTGTTAGCTGGCTGAAAGGTTGAGTCTCTGATTGCTGGGAGCACCCGCTGGCCAGCCCTGGTACTGCAGATCAAAAGGCAGGTGAGTCCCACCATTGCTGGCCAGTCCATTCCTGACATAGCCTTAGGCGATCACAGTGGAAGTGTGAGTGAGTACCTGTCAAATACGGATACGCACTCCCCAAAGGTGCCAATCCTTAACAGGGAGCGAGGGACAAAAGTTTAAAGCAGAACTTCTCCTTTTGGATGGAGCTCTTCTTTAAGGCATCAGCATACCATGACACTTTGGATAATTTCATACTCCCAACTTTGTAAAAACAATTTGGGGATGTCCCCTTCCTGTTCCATCATGACTGCCTACAGTGCACAAAGCAAGGTCCATAAAGACATGGATGAGTGAGTTTGGGGTAGAGGAACTTGACTGGCCTGCACAGAGTCCTGACCTCAACCCAATAGAACACCTTTGGGATGAATTAGTGCGGAGACTACGAATCAGGCCTTCTCATCCAACATCAGTGCCTGACCCCATAAATGCGCTTCTAGAAGAATGGTCAAACATTTCCGTAGACACACTCCTAAACCTTGTTGACAGCCTTCCCAGAAGAGTTAAAGCTGTTAAAGATGCAGTGGGTGGGCCAACTCAATATTGAACCCTACGGACTAAAACTGGGGATGTCATTAAATTTTATGTGCTTGTAAAGGCAGGTGTCCTAATACTTTTGGCATCATAGTGTAATTTGGATGTTTTATTGATTACAGAACTTTTACATTTTAGCTTGACTTAATTACAGCTGCAGCATCTCAATCTGATTTATTTTAACTTAATAAAATAGGATTCATTAGGTAGTTTTGGCTGCAAAATTAATATTTTTCTCAAGAGGTAATAGGCATGAATTGACTGTTGGAAGTTGCAAACACAACAGATCTAAGAACTATAGGCAAGTTTACTTCTAGAAAAATTAAGCTAAAGCCTCAAATTTTAAAAAGAGTACCAGTGCCAAAAAAGTTTATTAGGATACTTTGTGGAGGTTTTTTTTTATTTTTGCAGGACTAGACTGTTTTGTCTTTTACCACTTGCCCTCCAGAGGATTTACCCTCCTTCCGGTCCAGGTCATTTTTTGCATTGCGGCGCTGCGTTACTTTAACTTTGCGTGGTCATGCAATGCTGCACCCAAATGGCATTTATGTCCTTTTTTTCCCATGAATTGAGCTTTCTTTCATTGGTATTTGATCGCCTCTGCGTTTCTTATTTTTGCACTATAAAAAAAAATGTTGACAATTTTGAGTAAAAACAATATTTCTGATTTTTTGCTGTTAAACATGTCCAGTAAAAAAATTAAAAAAAACATTTTTCATCATAAATTTAGGCCAAAATGTATTCTTAATAAAACCAGCCCTCTTTGCCAAATGTTGTTGTGTAACGTCCTCCCAAGATTGCACCTCGTACACGCTCTAAGGGCCGTGCTCTGGCGCGAATTGTCACTGGCTGTGTCCACGACACACGGTCGATGACAGATCACTAAGCTGGCCTACTGCCAGTGTCATGTAACACTGCTGGCCACAGTTTGGAAACTGAAGGTGCCTGAAGGTCAGTTTGAATTTGAAAGTTGATTAAGGTTCTTTATCCACCATTCAAACAATCCTTTGTTGCAATCTTTGACCAAGTTTTTCTTTTTCGTCCAGGAAGATTAGCTACAGTGCCATGGGCTGTAAACGTCTGACAATGTAGCTTACAGTGGACACAGGAACATTATATGATCTGTTAATTGATACAGGTGAGTTTAATTACAAATCACAGGAGCGTCACAAACTTGGAATGCAAATATTTCTTACAGTTTTTGAGAGTGTGCCAATAATTTTGTCCAGTCCATTTTGGGGGTTTTGCGTAAAATGTGTAAGATTTGGCTTTTTGTTTGTCAACTTTTTTGTGTCATACCAATACAATCAAAAGGATTAAACATGAGAATCCCTAAACATTTGTAATTGCAATTTTCTGGGTGAAGTGGTGCATTATCTGACAAGAATGGAGGGGTGCCAAATCTCCCTAGTATTAAACTTTAAAACTAAATCACATTATAAAATATTATTGTATATAATAATATAACTATATATATATATATATATATATAATTATATACTGTATATAATATATTAATAATGACATAGATAAAGATTACACTAGTCACAATAGGAATCTGTATTCTAATTAAAAATATGTTTTAGCTGTGTAGTTTTAATATAATGCTAAACACTAGGATCAGCAAATAACTTTTTAACCACTTGACCTCCAGAAGGTTTTACCCCATTCATGACCAGGGCATTTCATTACTTTTCAGCACTGTGCTACTTTAACTGGCATTTGCTCAGTCATGCAACACTGTACCCAAAGGAACTTTATAGCATTTTTTTTTTTCAAACAAATAGAGCTTTCTTTTGGTGTTTTTTTTTTGGGTTTTTTTTGCTATATTAACTAAAAATACTGAATATTTTGAAAAAAAAATGTTTTTCCTTATTTCTGTTATAATCTGTTGCAAACAAATAATCTTTCTTCATAAATATAGTCTGCTACATTTCTTTGGTAAAAACAACCCAAATCAGTGTATATTATTTAGTCTGTGCGAGAGTTATAGAGTCTACAAACTATGATATTTGTATTTGAAAATTGATCAGCCCTGATGTACTGTCTGCCTATCTCATTTCTTGGGGCCCTAAAACAGGACAGCACAAATGACCCCCTTTTGGAAGTATAAAGTTAAGCGTAAGAAGTATAAGTTTTTTTTACAATTTTTTTTACATACTGTCACCAGTTCAGTGCAGCATCATCATATGCCAATTATGGCGGTGATCAGGGATACTGACTAATGAAAGTTTGTAAATAATAATAATAATAATTTTTATCCAATTTTGTAAAGATTTTTTTTACACTTTTGTTTACATACTGTCATTAAAGTAGTTCAGTATCACCATAGTGACATTATACTACTCTGGGAGGGTGATCATGGTTTTTTTTTTCTTTTTACACTGTGGTTGCCTATTACAGTGATGATCACTGTAACAGCAATTGTTTGAACTGTTTTGAATGGCTTTCATTCATGACTCATTGTTTACTATTGTGAAGCTGTGATTGGCCCACAGCTATCACATGGTGCAGGGTGCTGTGATTGACCCATACCATGTGATTACTGGTGACCAATCACGATGTCATGAATAGACCATTCATGACCATTGTTTGCTATGTAACCTGTGATTGCACAGCAATCTCCAGGCATCTGGGCCTGATAGTGAGCACTGCAATCCACTGTACCTCAGGGTGCCACTCACCAGCAGTAAATGTACTGTTGGTGGGCAGCAAGTGGTTAAAGAATAACTCCATCCAACACAACTCAAAAAACTCAAAAGGGGTCAACAACAGCAGCCTCAATGCTTCTCTCATGTCAGATGTTCTTTAAAAGAGAAGTATGGGTTTTAGTATTCTGTCTGCCACCACCTCTAAGACCAAGAACTGAACAATCAGACACCACTGATCACTTAGTTCTCAGTCTTCAGGTTACAGAAAGCTGGTGACTGTCAGTGAGAGCTGGGCTGAGGAGGGGGGGGGGGGGAAAGTGGCTGCCGGTCCAGGCATCTGGGTGAATCTCAACTATATGGACTGGCTCTGTGACATCAGCCAACAGCAGACTCTAGCACCGCTGTCAGCTGAAAACAGGTCACAGGAGTGCTGTATGAACTGCACTCCTGTTATCTATAGAAGTACAGCCAAAATAGCTTTGGCTATACTTCTCCTTTAAAGAGTATTTCAACTTTTGCAGCCAAATTAGGAAAACACCTTTTTGTTACATGCCTAAGCCCATGCCCTCCACCTTGCCCAAGCAGAGAACTATTTTATATTAATTGAGAAAAATGCAAAGTGTTTTACAGCTTCCACAGAGGCCAATCAGATATCACATATACAAACTTATAATGTGCCAAGCTGGCCCAATGTAAAATGCAAAATAAATCCTTGAAGTTCAGGTTTAAACCAACTAATTAATTTCTCCCTATGTAATGCTAAGGAGAGGGCTGTGCAGGTAATGTTTCTCAAAAATAACACTGTACTGAGCTGGAAAATCTAATTATCAGTAGTAAACGAGATTTCAACAACGCCTGACTCTGACCCCGCTATGTTCCTCTGAAATTGTTCAGAATAGTTTGCAGCCCAGTATATAATACTGCTCAAGAGAAACAACTAGAAAGGAAAGGTAGTTTTATAAAACATTTTCAGGTATGCTTTGTGAATAGGAGCACATAACAAACATATGGTAGAGGTTTCTCAAATTTGACTGCAAAAAAATATACTGTATAAAGACCACCTAAATCATCTTGTATTGTTTTGGAGAGAGTAGGGAATGGTTAGAGCATAATTGAGTGTATTATTGCCCTCTGTGACCCTACTGGGGAGATTTCCCCTCACTGTCTATATCCTGTATGACTTTTAGTCAAGTTTTGAGCAATTACCACAATTAGACATCCCATCAGCATATGATCTTAATCCCTCCTTTAGCTAAACTAGTGGTTTCATTTATTAGATATTTTTGAGCCTCTTAACACTTTTTGTCAGCCTCCTATTATGGATGTAATTCCTACAGTAGCCATTAATAGAAAATGAATCAATCACCTACTGTGAAAAAGTATTACTGCGTCTTTTGAAGTTTTTTGAAGCAGCAGAAGTTATAAATACAAAAAAGATAAAAAAAATTGTTTTAGAAGAAACTGACCAATGTACTTATTCCTTCCAAATAGAAATGAGAACATGCCTTAGTTTTGTATAAGGATTTAGTGCACATTTATATATACAGGTAAAACTCGAAAAAATTTGAATATCGTGCAAAAGTTCATTTATTTCAGTAAAGCAACTTAAAAGGTGAAACTATTACATAAGACTCATTACATGCAAAGCAAGATAGTTCAAGCCATGATTTGTCATAATTGTGATGATTATGGCTTACAGCTCATGAAAACCCCAAATCCACAATCTCAGAAAATTAGAATATTACATGCAATCAATAAAACAAGGATTGTACGTAGAACAATATCGGACCTCTGAAAAGTAGAAGCATGCATATGTACTCAGTACTTGGTTTGGGCCCCTTTTGCAGCAATTACTGTCTCAATGCGGCGTGGCGTGGAAGCTATCAGCCTGTGACACTGCTGAGGTGTTATGGAAGACCAGGATGCTTCAATAGCGGCCTTCAGCTCTTCTGCATTGTTCAGTCTCATGTCTCTCATCCTTCTCTTGGCAGTGCCTCATAGATTCTCTATGGGGTTCAGGTCAGGCGAGTTTGCTGGCCAATCAAGCACAGTAATCCCGCAGTCATTGAACCAGGTTTTGGTGCTTTTGGCAGTGTGGGCAGGTGCCAAGTCCTGCTGGAAAATGAAGTCAGAATCCCCATAAAGCTCGTCTGCAGAAGGAAGCATGAAGTGCTCCAAAATCTCCTGGTAGACGGCTGCGTTGACCCTGGACTTAATGAAGCACAGTGGACCAACACCAGCAGATGACATGGCTCCCCAAATCAACACAGACTGTGGAAATTTAACACTGGACTTCAAGCATCTTGCAGTGTGTGCCTCTCCATTCTTCCTCCATACTCTGGGTCTTTGTTTTACAAATAAGATGCAAAAGTTGCTCTCATTAGAAAAGAGGACTTTAGACCACTGAGCAACAGACCAGGTCTGTTTTTCTTTAGCCCAAGTAAGACGCTTCTGACATTGTTTGTTGTTCAGGAGCAGCTTGACAAGAGGAATGTGACATTTGAAGCCCATGTCCAGAATCCGTCTGTGTGTGGTGGTTCTTGATGTGAAAGTCCACAACACTTTTGAATGGCCTTTTCCTGACAATCCTCTCCAGGCTGCGATCATCCCTGCCGCTTGTGCACCTTTTTCTTCCACACTTTTCTCTTCCACATAACTTTCTATTAATGTGCTTTGATTCAGCACTTTGGGAACATCCAACTTCTTTTGCAATTACCTTTTGAGGCTTTCCCTCCTTATGGAGGGTGTCAATGATGGTTTTCTGCACAACTGTCAGGTCAGCAGTCTTTCCCATGATTGTGATTCCTACTGAACTAGACTTAGAGACCATTTAAAGGCTCAGGAACCCTTTGCAGGTGTTGTGGCTTAATTAGCTGATTAGAGTGGGACACTTTGAGCCGAGAATATTGCACCTTTTCACAATATTCTCATTTTCTGAGATTGTGGATTTGGGGTTTTCATGAGCTGTAAGCCATAATCATCACAATTATGACAAATCACGGCTTGAACTATCTTGCTTTGCATGTAATGAGTCCATCTCATATATTAGTTTCACCTTTCAAGTTGCATTACTGAAATAAATTAACTTGTGCATGATATTCTAATTTTTCGAGTTTCACCTGTATATGCCTTGCAGTAACACACATGTTCATTTTAAATGGCACAGGGCTGTAATGCGTTGCATTACAAATTTTGTTGCAGATTTGTAGAATGTCTTTAGTGCTTTTCAATGGTCTGCCTTAATGCAATGCATGATTATGTGTGTAATATCACATGTTAACACATGGGCAGTAACACACCACAAGAATGTAAAGGAGTCCTTAATTTTTTATGCCTACATTTTATTCTATTTTTCTCTCTTTCCTCATTTCTGTTATTTCTTTTCTAACTTTTGTAGCTATTGTGTGGGAACAAATGTGTGTAATACTATACTGGAATGTATCCCTCCTATGGATTATAGTTGAAATCTCTATTGTGTTTTTTTTTTAATGAAATAAAATTAGAATAAATATATTTTGTACTAAGTGCACAATGGTAAAGTAGAGTGCTCCAGATTTTCTTACCTTTTCTCTGTCTCATTCCTAACAACAGCACATTTTTCAATAAATAGTATTTTTTATTAAGATAGTAAACACATTATGGATCAGCACATTAATGCCAATAAAAATGTTAGATGTAAAATATTTAATGCTTTTATATGGACATACTATATACTAAGCAGCTATTACGCGGTCAGCAAAATGTCTTTTATTGGGAAAAAAATATTATTTAAAAATTCCAGTATCTTCATTGTTTCTAAAAAAATAGTTTTCTAATTTACTTATGTATGTACATATGTATGAACGTTCAGCATTTTGCTTGGAGCTCTGGTATGAGTGCATCAGTAAGAAGTGACGTACAAAAGAAGTTGTGCCAGTGGGCATTTCATGAGTCATATTTCTGACACAATGCTGACACACACAGGCCACATCTGTGCAATCATTAATTCCAGTGGTATTTGTGCACTGCCTCATTGAAACATAAATAAAAGTATAATCATAATTTGCGGCATTTACTTCAAAGTGGCTGATTTTGTATTCTAAATATATTCATAGTCCTAGAACCCCTGTTTATTACTATAGTAGTCATAGTAGTTTGCTCTTTTAAATGTAAGGGGTGCATTAAAGCCTTTTTTTCAAAGGGAATAGAGAGTAGCAGCACAAACATACTATTGATGCTCAATGTACTGGCATAGGAATAATGCAGGGCAACAGCTGGCACGATCTGGTTACACCATTAAAAAGTTACCTGAGCATTACAAAGGAATTCCAATAGGGCTAGTTGCTCAGTCAGAATAATGCAAACCATAAGGCTTAGTTCACATATGTGCGGGTGGTGCCACTGCGGACCCATATGAAAATCAATGCAGCTGCACCACCCACACAGAAAAATGCGGACCCACGGGCAGGGGGCCATTAATTCTAATGGCACGCCGCCTGCACTGGAAAATGCAACCATACTGGGAACCGAGGTTCCCATGCGGGCTGCGTTTTCAAAAGAAGTGCAGGGACTTCTTCCCTGCGTGTCATGCAGCATGGGAGTCCATTCAAATGAATGGGCTCTTGTGCCCACGCGAAACGCGGCCCACACAACCGCATATATGTGAACCAGGGGTGAAGTGCAAGAGACTTTTTTTTGTTCAATCCAAAAAAGATTTGACCAACAGAATGAGAAGCATATAGATGTAAAAATCATACTACCTATGTGTCTTATATTACAGCTGTAGTTATTTGTCTTGACCTGCCTTTTTCCCTACAAGTCCAGAATATGTTTCATTTTTGATATTCGTATAGTTTAAATATGCTGATTGCATCAATGTAAAAGTGAACCATAGATGGGTACTTTTGGTCATATTCAATTGCTCTTCTTGAGATCAGATTAGTAAGGAAGCGGCCACACACTTTTTTTTCTGCAAGTAAAATATATAAATATTTAATTAATAAAATTAAGATTTATTGCAACTGATTAAACCTATACATTGGATTCTAGACATAAATGGAAACAAAAGGGTGCAAAGGCCTAGTGCATTACCAAAAGTATATTAATGCAATAATAACAATGAGTATAATAAATAAACCATTCCAACAACCAGAATCAAGGCCATCCCAAATAATTAGGATGTTATTGATGTAGAGAGCACAGAGGACCAGATTTTCCTCAAAGGTGTTATTGCTACAAATATGGAACTGTTCCACTGTTCCCAAAACCCCATGAACAGATTGCCATAACTGGGGGGGACACTGAATCAAAGGCACTGCTATGGGGGCCAAGTTCACCCTAGGTATGCCAATCTGTTCATAATTGTATTTTTTTAGTGTTGTGTGGATGCACCTAGGACCAATTTACTTCTTGGTCCTCCTTTGATCCTATGTTCCATTATACAAAGAGGGTGCTCTGGGAGCATATGCACCCTCTACGGTGCAGGAGGAGAGATGAGTGGTGCTCTTTTTGGTACTGAACTGCCAGTTTGCGTTCCAGCAGTCGGCAGCATGCACCCCAATTGATGAGTGAGCGCATGTGGAAAATGTTGATTGGTTGTGTTGACTGGTATCTCATCCAAAAAGCACAGATGGCTGCTAAGAGGATCAGTAATAATTTTATGGCATGGTAAACATTTTATAAACTTGTTTGTAAGTATTAATTACTTAATTTACCTATTCTGTGGGGATATTATATACAGATCTTTAAAAGGTGCACCAATTCCATCATCATTCCAAATACTAAATAATATTTAGCATCGGAGTTATTTGTGAGATACTGTATATAATTAAGATTATGCTCTCAATCCACAGCACAATTTCATATAATTTCATATAATAAAGTGCAATATTTAGAAGTATAAACTGCATTGGATTATACACTGTGCAATAAAAATAAAGTACACTCAAAATATCACTACAATTACCAGAAAATCAAAAAAAAGTGCTTTTTTTTATGATAAAACATCCACTGTGTTTTCCAATAATAAAGTGCTGAGTGCTGTGCTAAACTGCAAACGCTGTGCATTAATAGTCCTCTATGTTCCTCTTTAGGCTCCATGCTCATTGGGCATTTTAATAACGCTGGTAATGTTAGCTGTGCAAAGTCACATTAAAAACGTGAGTTTTTCAGTGTTTTTTTTAGCATTTTTGCATTAGCGTTTAGCGGCATTTTGGTGCTTTTTTTCACATTTGCGTTTTTTAGCTGGTTTTTTTTTACTAAAAAAATATTTTTTTTGCTCAAAAAAAGTCCCAAAAATGCTGGTTTGCTGCATTTTACCATGTTTTACTATGTTTTGCCAGTGTTTTTACAGCTAAAAAACTAGTTCTGGGGGTTTTTTTCAACCAAAAAATGCCCCTGCCAAAAAACCGCTGATTACAGTCTATGTGCGCATGGACATATAGGATAACATACTGGGGAGTTTACTGGCTGTAGAAAAAAAATCACCAAATAAGCAGCTGTAAATACATCCAGTGTGCATGAGGACTAAGTGTTCTACTCTACCGATGTGCCACCACCAACACAAAAAAGATCCTTGACCCTCCAAATTTAGTGGGTCAATATGTGCTTTGTCCCCTTTCGGAACCAACCAACCAACCAACCAGGGATTTATTCTTTGTCCTCTCCAGTGGTGTATATAGGTTTTGTGCTGCCATAGGCAACACAAAAATCGGACGCTCCCCCCCCCTCCCCGGCAGAGAGAGCCTGACACCAACCAACACCAGACGCCCACCACCACAGAGAGTCTGACAGTGACCAACAACACCCCTGCCCCATCCCCCCTCCCCACCTGAGAAAGCCTTCCACTAACACCCCCCCACTGGTAACAGAGAGAAAGACACTCACTTTCACAGCTCTGGCCATCCCCAGGAATGACAGTCGGGCTCCGCATGCACCATCAAGCAGCCCGCAGTCTCTCTTGGATCCCACCTGGTCCCCATGCCGCATATGTCCCTTCTTCCGGGGGGCTGCCCCCCTAAAAAAATGCAGCCCTCGGCAAATGCCTTGTTTGCTTTGTGGTAAATACACCCCTGGTCCTCTCATCATAAATGCCATAGCACACCCTAAATCCAGGAAAGAAAAGCTTCACTACTGTAAAAACCTTTATTAAACTTGCACCACACAAAGCCACCAATATATGCATTAACATATTAGGGTGCAATTACCATAAACAAGTAGGTGCTACTCCTGGACATAATCCCCATGGAAGTGGAATGTTGGTGCTCTGGCTCTGTGTGTCTTCCCAGCACAGATGCAACTTGCCGAAACACTGAAGCTAAATGGTTAGCACGGTGGCTAAATGGTTAGCACTTCCGCCTGGCAGTACTGGGTCATCAGTTCGAATCCCAACCACGGCACCACCTGCCTGGAGTTTGCATGTTCTCCCTGTGCCTGCGTGGGTTTTCTTCGGGCACTCCGGTTTCCTCCCACACTCCAAAGACATGCTGGTAGGTTAATTGGCTCCTGTCTAAATAAAAAGGGGGGGTGGATAACAGGGCTTGGTATTTTAGAGCAGCACGGACAGAGTGAACAGGAAGTTAAAGGTTCATTGTATTTCTGGCATAATCAACAATCAAAGACCAGTACAAACATTTGGAATGGGACTTTTGTGGTACCAAATTTCTAACCCAAACTGAAACAAGTTAAAATATCAGGAATTTGTATTATAAAAATAATATAAAATCATAAAACAATTGCATATAGATAATAGTTAAAAATACACTGGGCATAAAGTTGCAGTGTTAAAAGAATCCTTTACCCATGCTGGCTTTCTCAGGAAGTATACATGTGCGAAGGAGGCAAGCAGAAATGCAGAACATACATGTAAGATACAAATGTTCATAACAAAATTCATAAAGGAATTTGCAAACTCAGTCACAGGTCAAAAAAATCAAACCCAACAAAGCCTTATCCAGCCCCAAAGAACTCAAGCCCGCACTACGAGAGTATTGCCAAGTTGACAAGGGATATTGCAACAAATGACCCCCCCCCCCCGGATAGCAGGCACCATAGGTATGCAGGGCAGACCACAGATGAGGTGTACAGACCAAGATAATAACAAGATTTCATTAGTTTCCAAGCTCTTTTTCAGTGTTTTACATTACTTTTTTATATCCATTATATTACTTACTAATAAGGAATATAAAACACATTATGTCCTCAAGAGGAAGCCAGACCTTCACTGCAGAAGTTAATCCATTTAAATAAGGGCTACAACTAATAGAAAAATAAGGGGGGGGGGGAATCAGTTACTAGCCTGGTTAATGAAGTCCCTCATAAATGGAGACTAATCTTCACTTCACATAGAAAAGACAATAAACATAGTGATGACAAGATATTAGTACTATACCTCTTTAGTGCATTACCTCAGGACAAATAAGCAATCTTCCTATCCTTTCAATATAAGCTGAGAGGTTTTCTATAAACACAGAGTACAATTTAGAAATGGGGAGGTTTTTCCCACGAATAACAAAATAATAATCCCTAATTTTACATAGGACATAGCTTACAGCACCAACCAAGCATCTGACTGACTGACTGGCTCTTTCCCGGACTCCAGCAAGATGGCTGCCGGCATCGAAGCTTATATACTCTTTCCACCCCACTGGCGTGTGATGTCACAGCAGGGCGCAGACCACACTGTGCACTGTGCCCCCACTGCTACCCACCCTCTAATCAACCTGCACTAAAAAACAAATACTGCATCTCCTGTGGGACAAAGCCCCACCAGTGATGCTTAGGCGGTCGCTGGCAAAACCTGCACAGCACCACCTAAAGGATGGGCAGGAATAGAACGGAGGTGGAAGATGGAATGATGACAACTCCACTCAAGTAGACGGGATAGTAATCCTGTGAATGCCGGGCAGATACCTTTCTAGGTGGGAGAATTCTGGGACCTGAGGAGTGGGGAAGAAACAGCAGGAACCTATGCAGGACATCAGGAAAAGCAGCAAATTCCCCATGACACATAATCCTTAATGCCTGGGCATCCATACGGTTGGCCCCTAGCATCCATACTTGATGCCACCATGTGGGTCCCATGGAGAAAATATCACCCCACATAAATAAGCATGTAATGACTCAAAAGGTTGACATCTCCCCTGCAACACTCAATGAGTCAGCTCATACCTGAACAAAAATACAAAGTCAATTGGTATACATAAATGAATCATGTAGTCCATTCTGACATACAAAATAAATTCATGATTATATACACACAATATATTACCATTACCAACTCCACAAAAACAACAAAATTAAAGTGAACTAGTAATGCAAAAGGTTGAAAGAAGGCTCCAGATGTAATAAAGGGAACCTAGGGAAGGTGTGCAATTAAAACCATCATTAAGTCCTGGATAACATATAGCCTGCAATGAATGGATCCATCTTTTCTCATTTCTGATGCCCCCCCCCCACCCCCGTTTATGTGTGGGGACATGTTCCAGTGCAAACAAATGTGTTGACTAATGGGGGTTTCTAACTTTCTCTTGGAAATCAAAGAAACATGAATCCTAGTAGTTTTTTATTGTTTAGTCTTGCCAACATAAAAAGCCCCACACCTGCACTTCATAAGATAGCCACTTGACCACCACCCTATAGCAGATTTACTGCTACAGGGCAGACGTTCTGTACAAAATCACATATAAAACCGTGATTTTGTACTTCCACCGGTGCCTGCACACCACCGGAGTGCCGTTTCTGCTGTGATTGGACACAGTAGAAGCCGATCAGACGGTGCTGGCCAATGGATGAGCACCGACACCTGCTGATCACCAAGGAGACTGACAGAACACAGTTCTGCCTATGTAAACAAGGCAGAGCTTGTGTTCTGTCAGCGGCGATCTGCTAGATTTTCTTTCCCTGCAAAGCAGAGAATAACATCTAGCAGATTGCCTTTTAAAAACAGCATACACAGTGCACAAAAACACTTGTTAGGCACAATGTTAACCCTCTGATTGCCTTAGACGTTTAACCTTTTCCTAGCTAGTGTCATTATTACAGTGATAGAGTGTACTTTTAGCACTGATCACTGTATTAGTGTCACTGGTTCCCACAGTGTCAGTTAATGTCACTTAGTGTCAGAATATCCCCTGCAAAATCACAGTCCCGCTATAAGTTGGTGATTGCCGCCATCACTAGTATTGAAAAAAAATCCAGTACATATAACATAGTTTGTAGACGCTATGACGTTTGCGCAAACCAATCAATATACGCTTATTGTGATTTTTTTTACCAAAAATATGTAGCAGGATACATTTTGGTCTAAATTTATGAAGAAATTTGATTTTTAAAATTTTTTATTGGATATGTTTTATAGCAAAAGTAAAAAATGTTACATCCTTGTCTAGTTCCATTAGACATTTTAAAGAACTGAGAGAGGGATCCAATGACCTTAACCGCAGCTGATGGGCCGTTATATAACCCTTTTATCCATCTTAACATTTTAGGCCCTAATCCCAGGGCCTCTAGCGTTTCAAACATAAATCCCCAGTTGAATCTATCAAAAGCCTTTTCGGCATATATCGACAGGAATATTGTTGGCAGTTTCTCTCTCTTTACCCTTTGTAGGAGGAGCAATGATCTCAGGCCATTGTCCCTTCCTTCTCTACCAGGAATTAATCCTACCTGATCCAGGCGTATCCACTTCGGCATCAGCTCCTTCAGTCTAGTTGCCAATACCTTAGCGTACAATTTAGTGTTGGTGTTTAATAAAGATATGGGTCTGTAACTGGCACACTGTGAGCTATCCTTCCTTTCTTTAAGTATGATCACTAAATAAGCTTGCAATGACTCCCTCATTTCCAACCCCTTCCCTATTGCGTTCATATAACCACGCATTTTAGGGATGAGGGGATCTCTACATTTTTTAAAATATCCCACAGTATATCTGTCCAGACCAGGGCTCTTTCCTGCGGCCATATTCTTTAAGGCCAAGGTGATTTCCTCCGGTGTAATAGTTCTCTCTACGGCTTCTAATTTTTCAATTTTTTCAGTGGCATACACCATTTTTTCCTTTTCCATCTTTAATTTTTTCTATAAAGTTTTTAGATTTCTTTTCCTTTAACCTCCTCATTAAATATTTTCCAGGTCTATTCCCCTACTGATATCTTTCTTTTGAGACCCTATTGAGTATCCTTTTCGACTCCTGTTCCATGTGATCTTTTAATTTTTCTCTTTTAAATATTATCTTCTGATATATGTCTGTATCTATCTTCTTTTTATGTAACAGTTCTAACGTATGGAGCTCCTCCATCACCATCTTTATTTTTTTCCCTTGTTCTTTCTTTTTTTCAGCTCCTATCGAAATCAATATTCCCCTGATATATGCTGTCTATGCCTCCCAAATTGTGGCCACCAACACCTCCTCAGTGTCTTTGAGCTCAAAAAATCTCTCTATTTATTGCCTTAGCCTTTTCTCTATTTCAGGATCCTGTAAAAGCATCTCATTTAATCTCCATATACCATATTTTTCGCTCCATATGACACACCTGACCATAAGACGCACCTAGATTTTAGAGGTGTAAAACAAGAAAAAAAAATTCTGAACCAATGGACTGCAGACATAGTACAGGAAATGACCAGAGACTGCAGACATAGTACAAGAGATGACAAGAGACTGCAGACATAGTACAGGAGATTACCAGAGACTGCAGGCATACTACAGCAGATGACCAGAGGCTGCGGGCATACTACAGATGACCAGAGACTGCGGGCATACTACAGATGACCAGAGACTGCAGACATACTACAGGAGATGACCAGAGACTGCAGACGTAGTACAGAAGATGACCAGAGACTGCAGACATAGTACAGGAGATGACCAGAGACTGTGGACATAGTATAGAAGATGACCAGAGACTGCGGGCATACTACAGATGACCAGAGACTGCGGACATACTACTGGAGATGACCAGAGACTGCAGACATAGTACAGAAGATGACCAGAGACTGCGGACATAGTACAGGAGATGGCCAGAGACTGCGGACATAGTACAGGAGATGACCAGAGACTGCGGACATAGTACAGGAGATGACCAGAGACTGCGGACATAGTACAGGAGATGACCAGAGACTGCGGACATAGTACAGGAGATGACCAGAGACTGCGGACATACTACAGGAGATGACCAGAGACTGCGGACATAGTACAGGAGATGACCAGAGACTGCGGACATACTACAGGAGATGACCAGAGACTGCGGACATAGTACAGGAGATGACCAGAGACTGCGGACATAGTACAGGAGATGACCAGAGACTGCGGACATAGTACAGGAGATGACCAGAGACTGCGGACATAGTACAGGAGATGACCAGAGACTGCGGACATACTACAGGAGATGACCAGAGACTGCGGACATAGTACAGGAGATGACCAGAGACTGCGGACATAGTACAGGAGATGACCAGAGACTGCGGACATAGTACAGGAGATGACCAGAGACTGCGGGCATACTACAGATGACCAGAGACTGCGGACATACTACTGGAGATGACCAGAGACTGCAGACATAGTACAGAAGATGACCAGAGACTGCGGACATAGTACAGGAGATGGCCAGAGACTGCGGACATAGTACAGGAGATGACCAGAGACTGCGGACATAGTACAGGAGATGACCAGAGACTGCGGACATAGTACAGGAGATGACCAGAGACTGCGGACATAGTACAGGAGATGACCAGAGACTGCGGACATACTACAGGAGATGACCAGAGACTGCGGACATAGTACAGGAGATGACCAGAGACTGCGGACATAGTACAGGAGATGACCAGAGACTGCGGACATAGTACAGGAGATGACCAGAGACTGCGGACATAGTACAGGAGATGACCAGAGACTGCGGACATACTACAGGAGATGACCAGAGACTGCGGACATAGTACAGGAGATGACCAGAGACTGCGGACATAGTACAGGAGATGACCAGAGACTGCGGACATAGTACAGGAGATGACCAGAGACTGCGGACATACTACAGGAGATGACCAGAGACTGCGGACATAGTACAGGAGATGACCAGAGACTGCGGACACAGTACAGGAGATGACCAGAGACTGCGGACATAGTACAGGAGATGACCAGAGACTGCGGACATAGTACAGGAGATGACCAGAGACTGCATACCCTAATTTGAGAGGTACCCGCTCCCACTACCACAGAGTTGTCCTCCCCCATCCCTCCCCGCAGTCTTGTGGGACACGTGACAGGTCCCACAATACTAAGGGGCCATTCACAAAGTGCAGCGCTTCTCGCTCATGCACAGTGGGCACCCAGCTGTGAAGTTGCAAGCTGTCACAGCCAGGTGCCCACACTGAAGATGCCAGGAGAGAAGACGGCCGATGGAAGCATGACACCACTGGACCGAAGAACAGGTAGGACAGAGGAGCGGGCTCTTCTGCACAGTAGAGCCGAGCGGCGGGGGAGACAGGGGGAATACCGGGCCAACCACTCCATATTCGCTTCATAAGACGCACAGACATTTTTCCCCATTTTTTGGGGGGGAAAAAAGTGCGTCTTATGGAGTGCATTAATACGGTAGTTGTTTTCTCCTGATCCCCTCCTGCTCATAGTCTCATTGTGACCGGATCATGATCTGAGATGGACGTAACCTCTATGTTGGAACTAACCAACAACTCCAGTTGTCTATGCTTCATCATTATATAATCCAGTCTTGAATACAATCCATGTATCGGAGAGAAGAAGGTGTAGTCTCTTTCTCTTGGATATTTTACTCTCCAAGTATCAAACAGTTGGCATTGATATAATAACCTTTTCAATAGTTTTAATTTCCTACCTCCCTCTCTCCGTGTACCTGATGTCACATCCAGCTGAGGATCCAGACACAAATTTAAATCTCCTGCCACAACCATATTACCCTTTTTAAATTCAGAAAATTTTCTTAATACACCCTTCAAGAATGTTACTGGGTTTTTATTCAGACAGTAGATATTAACTAATGTATATTTAAAACCCAGTAATTTTCCCCTCAGGAATAGAAACCGACCCTCTGGATCCTCCAATCTCCCCTCCAGGGTAAAATGCACATTTTTTGAAAACCCAATAACCACTCCTTTAGCCCCTTTTAATTGGAGAATCAGAATAGTACCACACTGGATAATACTTCGAATATAACTTAACATTTGTATCATAGGTTATGTGTGTCTGTTGAAGAAACACTACATCTATGGAGAGTTGGTGAATTTCCCTAAGTATCTTATGTCTTTTTGTCAGAGAGTTTAACCCTTTCACATTATAAGTCATAAACGTAATCAGACTCATTTCTACTGTTATTTCACTAACCTACCAGATTTCCCATCAAAGGAAGACAGATACAGACAATTTAAGATATGGACGTTCTCCCTTCCCCTCCCAAAACATCCCCCCATTTCCCCCCCCCCCTCCCCTCTGTTCACCCACCCATTGCCCTACTTCCCACCTTCCTTTCCCCCTACCTACAGTATCTTACCCCTAAGACTCTCATGGCCTACATATTGCCCTGGAATCTGTTGTGGATTATTCCCACTAGTGATTCCTAATTTGGGGTGAGACTCAAAACACGCACGCCCACTCTAATCCCTGGCTTGAATCATCAGTCAGATTGGAGTCTAACAGCATATTTTACCTCTGGGCCACCCACCAGCTCCACGCTCCCTCAATCCCTTTCACCTGTCATCTCGACCAGGGAGGAAGGTACCGAGGGTGAAGGAGCCATGGTGCGGCCAGTGAAGGACAGGGGGATTGGGGGTAGAAAAAAAAACACCCTCTTTCTCTGAACTTTCCCCCCCATCCTCCCCCGACACCACACCTCCCTACTTCTTCTTCTTGGATACCCACTGCCATTCTCCCAACCCCTGCCCTCCACTCTCTTTAGGCCCCTCTGACCACCCTTCAAGGTCCATTTTCTGTAAATCTAATTTCTCACAAAAGCCACTGAGAGCCTCAGCCTTGCCAATTTCCCATCTTTCCATCTGATCAGGCATGGTGAAAATCCTCAGTTATATTAACATTTTTTCTCTCTCATATGCTCCAGCAGCGGTTTCAGAGATTTTCTTCTAGCCAGTGTCTTTGGAGTAATGTCAGCAAAAATATGCAACTTTGTTTCCTCATATTTTATTTCATTAATGTCTTGCAAACTTTTCCATATTCTTTCTCTGGCTTCGTAATGATGAAATTGAACTATCACATCTCTGGGACTTTCCACCTAAACTGTGTTTGGCCGTCTAATCCTATGTACTCTCTCAATTTTCAGATTTTCTGTTGCTGGTCTTCCAATTATTGGGTTACACACTCTTTATTTTCTCCCTTAGATCTTCTTCCTGTTCTTCATCTGGTAAACCATGAATCCTTAGATTCTTTCTTTTATCACAATTCTCCCGTTCTTCCAATTTAAATGAAAGCTTTCTCTGTTTTCTATGCATCTCCTCCACCTGCGTTTCTAATGTATTGATTAATTGAGCGTGTGCTTCCATTCTCCACTCTACTTCTTCCACTTGCGTTAGAATTTGACCCACGTAATTGCATAGTACCCCCATCTCATTTTTCAAGGACATCTCCAGTTTCACGAACATTTTCACCATATTGGTTTTAGTAGGTATTTGTGACATGGCTCCTTGTTGTTCCATGACACTGTCCAAACTTATCAATTTGATAGTCTGGTTCCCTTTTTGGGACCCAGTGATAATCTAGATTGATCTCCATCAGATTTTCTAACTTCTTCTTGTTGTTTTTCCTGAGTTTGATTCTCTGGACTTTTCTCCTGGGGGGGGGGGGGCATGTATTTTATATTTGTAATAGCTTTTGCACTTGGTTGGGTTTTTTTTGAGCCACCACCTTTAGCGGATTTGCCCTTCATTCCTAATTCAACTCTCCTGTTACTTTTCTATTATCTCAGGTTCCGGTAACTGTCACATAGGTTATCACCTGAGCGTTCCCGCACTGGGTTTTCTGTTGTACTGTAATAATATCATCCCCAGGAAAAGGCCCTTTTTCTTTTACTTCTAGAGATGTTTTCCATCCCTGGTCTATTTTTTTGGGGACAAAAATTAGTTCAACAGTTCATCCAACCTAAGAGAACCCCCCGTGGTATAGTCCTCTGTCACCCCCAGTACTCCAGTATGTTTGACTTTGATTTGTCACATGTGCATCAGATACAACAGAAGTTTAAAAGTCCTGCCATTGCCCACAGCAAATCACCATCACCCTCCGCACCAACCATACAGGACTGATCAGTCCCTGTTCACTCCTCGGCTCCCATCATGGCCTCCGTGTAGGGCTTACACACACACCTGTGTTGGGACTCTGTGCATTAGTGATGGTCGGAGGGGTTTCTAGGTCTCCTGAGGATAGTGTCTCAGCATAGGGGGGGATCCCTCCAGAACTCTGCTTCTTCTTCGTCCACAGAGCCTCCCTGCTCTCCCGAACCTTTAAGATTTCCCTGTGGGCTGGGCAGTCCTCTAATTCCTGGGCACTCCCAGCCATCACCTCCCGCTCCTGGCCCACTGTGGACCCAGGACTCCTGCACGCCTCACGGCCCCTGCTGACCACAAGCCATCCAGCTGCTCCAGGAGCCCGGCACCAGGAGGGTCCCCCGCACTTGCCAACCACCGCCGTGACTGTCTGGCCACTAATGGATACTGTTCGCCAGACGGGGCCTCCCTCAGGTTGGTTCGGGGCAGTCAGGCACAAGGCAGTCAGGCACACATAGCTGTCGGGCGCCCAGAGAATCATGCTGATCATGGCACCATGTTCAGGCCCCTCTCTTGACCCAAGCAAGCTCCTTCCTCTATTTATCTTTTTTTCAACAAACAGTTTTTTTTCCTCCATACAAGGAGAGAGAGAGATTCAATGTATCTCTCTCTTCCACTGATAGAGAAACAAAAACAAGGAGGGAGGGTTGTACAGTGACTGATTACTGTGATAACCAATCAGAGGATATGACAGCAATCATGTGACCCGGATTTTGGAGTCCCAGGTCCTGATCATTAGAATGGGACCCAGGGCTCTCAGTGACATCCTAGTATTTGTTCTGGGAGTGCACTGTGCGGCACGCTCCCAGCACAAAGACAAATACGCAAATATGCAGCCCCATGGAAAATAGCCCAGTTCTGTGAGGCCGCATATTTGTGTTACATCGGTGTGAAGGGGTTAAAATTAACCATTTGAATGGGCTCTGTAAGCAAGTGTTCAAGTGTGCCATATCTTCTGTAGAAAGGTCAGTAGGTCAATGGCTTCTCAGACTAAAATATACACTGGAATGCAGTTAAGAATTAAACAAGAGATAAGAAAGTATCTTTTTTCATGAGAATAATTTGTAATCTATAATACAGTTAGTTTGTTATTTAATATACTTAGCTAATTAATTAGTTAGTTAGGAATAGTTTGTGATAGTATATTCTCAATTATGATTGATTATGTCTATGCATTTATGTGTTTTCTGTCCTTAACTGAAGGTTGAACCTGTTTTAAAAAGAATGTAGTTATGTGATCCTTTAGTATGAAAAGATCATATAGCAGTCTAATTTAGCACTATTATAGTTTCCTGACAAATTCTCTATGTTTCTGTCAATCAAAATATTTTTTAGATAATGTCAGCTAAGAACCATACATATGTTTAGAACACTAACTAATATGGCTATTTCACATTTAGCTCAGACTGAAGTAGGAAATAACTGTGTAGTGGGAAGTCTTCATTGATTCTTTCAAAAATATATAAGAGCAGATTCACATGACAGACAGACACACAGACATTCATACACACATACATACATACAGTATACACACTAAAGCTGACACACACAGACATTTTGCCTGCAAGCTACTACCTCAACAGCTGTTATCTTTTTTGCCTAGAAAAACATCTCATTTTACTACTTTGCAATACAGCAGGCAAGAAGCTCAATATTTTACTAAAGCTTACTATATTTCTATAGCTACTGCTTTTATTACTTAGATTTTTGTTTTTACTACACTAAACTGTGGTTTGCTTTATCTTTTGTATCCATTTATGTTGTTGCCAAGTGTGGTCCAAATAAGAGTCACACTTTGTTTTAAATCAGCCTGGCACTCAATTTACATAACTGCCTAAGAAGGACACTAAAATATTATAAATGTCACGATATTTTACACCTAACTGTGGGAGTGAAAGAGAAGATAAAGAAGACACATCAGAGTCAGTAAGATCATTAGAATAATTAGGTGGTTGAGAATTCACATATTCCCTATGTCGATATTGTCAGTTATTGGTCCGTTTGTATGCTAGTTCAAGATCATATGATAGTTTGTTATTCATAAATCAACAACTAGGTTTTTTTTTTATTGTGCACTTTTTGAACAGAAATAACATAACACTTTGAACTGTGTATTTAACCGATTAAAAGGGTGAAAACAAGAATAGTTCATTCTTGGTGTAGATACACTTTAGTATAAGATGGGGGGCACCAGATTTTAGTGTTGCCTAGGGCAGCACAAAACCTAAATACACCACTGGGTGAAAGCGCCGCATGAAATCGCCTGGCGTGCCGGATTTGGCCCACGGGGCTTGTGTTTTACATATGTGCTTTATAGAATTAACTGTAGAATTATTGATTATAGAATAGAATTATATAATTATTGATTATAGAATTATTGGGGTTGATATACTATAGGCAGATAGATTGCCCACTTTGCATGTGTAGCTGCTCTCTGCAAGGGAATGTTTTGCAGAGCTTAGTAAATTAAGTGAAGCTCTGACAATTTCAATTACCCAATCATGTGCAAGCAAAAATGGTGTTTTTTCTCATTTTTCTTGTATGTGATTAGGTATTTGCTCATTGATACAAAAGTTCTAGTCCAGAATTTCTATCGCTACAGCAAAATTAGATCTTTTAGAATTCCTCATGCATGCCACTACAGCATTGATCTAAAAATTTTGGAAAACCCCACATACCCAAATGATAGGTTGCTAAAATAACAACTCACATTTTTGAAGGAATTGACTGCTCAGTTCCATGACCTAAATACCACCTATATAATCAAATGGATCGCCTACATAGGATCACTTATCTTATAACATAAAAAGACAGTTATAGTCATGACATGTTACAGTCATGGCTCTTCGCTCACCTTTCATTGGGCATCTAGTCTCCCCCTTTAAATTTCCCCCATCTTCTTCCCTTTCTTCCTCTTTCTGTAGAACCTTTCTGTTTAATATTCTCCGTCATGCTCTTTTCTTTACTGGCACCTGTTCTATGACCTTCCTGTCTGGTGGGACAACAACTGCATTGTATTCTTCTCTCAGAAAGATCCTTCCTGATTTATTTTTCTGCTTAAACGATGACAGGGAGTCAAATGTTTCATATTTGCTCATTTTATTAAAGAGCTTTCCTCATTATAACATCGACATTGTATGAAAGAAAAGTGTTCTCATGTACTTTTCTATTGTTCAGTTTTGTGCCTTCTCCAGATTTAATGGATGTACCTCCTACTTATGAAAAAGACTTAACAAAAATGTATTCTTACAAAAAAAACCTAGGTACACTTTAGGGTTCAGGTTTTTTTCAGGGCTGAGTCTCTTACAGAAAGCAGAAAAGGACTCTGATAGTTCAGGGTACAGTTGATATAGAGGGATGAGGACAGAAGACATTGGAATAAACTGTCTGAACAGCGGCTGCACACAAAAATGATTTGCAACTGTTTAAAAATATTTTTTTCTTATCTTCCCAGAATTTTCTCTTTTAACAGTTTTCTGTCTGGAAAATATATCTTTCTTTGTCGAATAAGTAAATGGAAAATAATTTTTAGTCTGCTGTATTGTAGATTAGACCACCGTAATGTAGTAATTCCATATAAATATGAACCAGGTTTCATATCCTTATATACTATATACATATATTTTAGACTAGATACAACATTTCAGTAGGCTTGCCTGTTCTTTGTGATCATTAAATGGGTATTGAATTTGCTTTTTAAACCTGTATACAAAGAAAGATTAGGAAACAGCAGCAGATGAGAATTTAGTAAAGACAGAAATGATTGTCGGAAATTATTACTTCTCTCAACAGCCATTGTAAGAACCAATAAAGCTAAATTGTACATTGGGTTATGTAAGAGGGCTATTAAGTGCTGAACAGTGAAAAGTTTCAGAAGCTTAGAATAACTGAACTTGTTGAGATAAATTGGTTGTGGGGGAAACTTTTTTATTTCACCAGCCTTTCGGTCCAGACATTCACTGAAGGACACTGCAGACTACTCTCACTCCTCTCAATCATCTCTCTAGACTCACCTCAGCCTGAAGAATATATCTTGCATAACATATGTGCACTTTGCTCAGCAAATCAGAAGCTTGTCAGAAATTAACATTTTACACTTAATGACTCAAGTATATATTAAGCGAAACATTTTAACCCCTTAGTGACTGAGCGTAAAACAAATTTTAATGCCTGAATCCAATTTTACAACTTTGACATGTGTTAGTAAAACCATACATATCATTGCAACTACTTTGTGCAGCCAGGTGGATTAAACTTTGTTTTTCAGGACAAATTTAATTTGGTGGTAAATGGCAACAGGTATCTCCTATTTTTTTCTTATCAAAGGAAAACTGGCCCAACATAATAAAAAAATAAATTTTTAAATGTAGCTCTATATTTCTTGTAACTACCATAGCCTACCACCAAAGAACAACCCAAAATAAAGTTTCTTGCTCCTGATGATAGGAGTGATACCACATATGTGTATGTTAGTTGTTGTTTGTGCCCATAGTACAACCCAGAAGCATTTTGCTTTTTTTATCCTACCTAAAACACACTGAAACTAATACTATGTTAAAAAATGTTTAAAAAAATCCTGTTCAAAATATACTGACCCTGACACTTGCCCTGACCCTGACCTTTGACCCTTACTTTAACCTTTAACCACATGCCGCCCAGCCACTGTAGAAATACGGCAGCAGGGCGACACGGCTGGGCAAAACCACATTTTAAAACGTGTGTTTGCAAAACAGGTAGGGGGTGCGCGCGAGGCGCACCACTGCCCTACCTGTCCCGCCGATTACGGCCGCGGATGTCAGTCGCCGGGTCACAGCCGGTTGTTACCGGCTGTGTCCCACCGATTAGCGGAAATCACTCACAGAGAACAGGGCTGCAGTAGCTCTGCTTTCTGTCAGTTCCCTTTCAGCTCCTGACATACTGAGCTGGAGAGAAGAGTTTATCTCTCCCGATCAGCGTGTCCCCCGTGCAGTATACACCCCCGCCCCCTAGTAAAACACTCCCCTCACACAGTTAACCCTTTCAGTAAATAAAAACGTTAACCCCTTCCTCCCCAGTGCCATTAGTACAGTGTCAGTGTTTTTTTTTTGCACTGATCACTGTATTGGTGTCACTGGGGATGTCAGTGACCCCAAGTCAGTTCCCCCCAGTGTCAGAATGTCCGCTGCAGTCCCGCCATAAGTCACTGATCGCCGCCATAAGTCACTGATTGCCGCCATAAGATGCTGATTGCCGCCATTATTAGTATAAAAAAAAATTAAAAATCCCAGTATCTTTCCTGCCATTTGTAAATGCTATAACTTTCACATAAACCAATTAATTTACACGTATTGTTTTTTTTTTTTAGCAAAAACATGCCGCAGAATGCATTTTGGACGAAATTTATGATGAAAGTTGATTTTTAAAATTTTTTTGCTGGACATGTTTTATAGCAAAAAGTCCAAAATATTGTTTTTTTCTCAAAATTGTCAGCCTTTTTTTTTTATAGCGCAAAAAATAAAAAATGCACAGGCGATCAAATACCACCAAAAGAAAGCTCTATTTGTGTGAAAAAAGGACATAAATTTAATCTATGTACCGTATTGCATGACCGCGCAATTGTCCGTGAAACTAGCACAGCGCTGTATAGCAAAAAAATGGCGTAAATTGCGTATCTATACCATAGTTTGTAGACGCTATAACTTTCACACAAAGCAATCAATATACACTTATTGGGATTTTGTTTACCAAAAACATGTAGAAGAATACATTTTGACCTAAATTTATAACTAACTTTGAGTTTACTATATATTTTTTGTAACTGAAATTAAAAAATATCGTTTTTCTTCCAAATTTTTGGTCTTTTTTTGTTTATAGCGTGAACAATAAAAAGCGCACAGGTGATCAAATACCACCGAAAGAAAGCTCTATTTGTGTGAAAAAAAGGACGTAAATTTCATTTGGGTGCAGCGTTGCATGACCACGCAATTATCAGTTGAATTAGTGCAGCGCCGAGTAGCAAAAAGAGGCCTGGTCATTAAGGGGGGTAAATCCTCAGGAATGCAAGTGGTTAATTGACCCAAACACTAACCCTGGCACTGACCTAGATCAAACCTTGATCTGGGCATTTTTTTTTTAATTATTTATTTTTTACACACTTTTGTTTGATTACATCTTTATCCCTGCAAGGAGAGATAGATAAAATGAGAGAAAGAAAACACAAGGACTAGCTGCACAGTGACTGATCACTGTGATAGCCAATCAAAGGCTATTATAGCAATCAAATGACCCAGAACACAGAGTCCTGGGTCCCGATCGCTAGAACAGGACCCGGGGCTCTCAGTGAGAGCCACAAAGACTGATATGCATGTATGCGGCCCCATGGATAAAGGCCCACTTCCATGAGGCCGCATATATGCGTAGGTTCGGTGGGAAGTGGTTAAGGTTTGTATTGAGCAGGGAATGTCTGAAATCACTGCTATTTTTTTCTGTCTGTGTTTTAACCGCTTGCCGCCCTGCCACTGTATATATACGTGTGCAGGGCGGCAGTGGAGCGCAAAAGCACGTTTTAAAACGTGCTCCGCGCCCCCGACACATTCGCGGGTAGGGGGCGCACGCGCGCTCTCCTGCCGACCCGCGGGTGACCCGATTTGATCCAGGAGGAATCAATCATTAGATTTCAGCCAGTGATTTCTGGCTGAAATCACATGATCGGTCCCTGTCCTATCCTGTCCTGTGTTGACATTTACACAGGGCAGAATATGATGTCATTCTTCTCTGCCTGGACACATTCCGTTCCAGACAGAGAAGAAGACATCTAAACAGTGAGTACACAAGCACTACACTACAGTTAGAACACTCTAGGACACATTTAACCCCCTGATCGCCCCCCCCCCCAGTTAACCCCTTCACTGCCCTGTCACCAGTGTCACTGATCAGTGAAGCGATTTTTACTGATCAGTGTCGCTGGCGACTTCCGATAGTGTTAGCGCCCCTCCCAGATAGCGCCAGTTTGCCTGTTAATACACCAGTAATCCCGTTTAACCCCTTGATCGCCCCCCCCCCCAGTTAACCCCTTCACTGCCCTGTCACCAGTGTCACTGATCAGTGAACCAATTTTTACTGATCACTGTATCAGTGTCGCTGGCGACTTCCGATAGTGTTAGCGCCCCTCCCAGATAGCGCCAGATTGCCCGCCAGTACACCAGTAATCCCGTTTAACCCCTTGATCACCCCCCCCCAGTTAACCCATTCACTGTCCTGTCACCAGTGTCACTGATCAGTGAACCAATTTTTACTGATCACTGTATCAGTGTCGCTGGCGACTTCCGATAGTGTTAGTGCCCCTCCCAGATAGCGCCAGATTGCCCGCTAGTACACCAGTAATCCCATTTAACCCCTTAATCTCCCCCCCAGTTAACCCCTTCACTGCCCTGTCACCAGTGTCACTGATCAGTGAACCGATTTTTACTGATCACTGTATCAGTGTCGCTGGCTACTTCCGATAGTGTTAGCGCCCCTCCCAGATAGCGCCAGTTTGCCCGCCAGTACACCAGTAATCCCGTTTAACCCCTTGATCGCCCCCCCCCCAGTTAACCCCTTCACTGCCCTGTCACCAGTGTCACTGATCAGTGAACCAATTTTTACTGATCACTGTATCAGTGTCGCTGGCGACTTCCGATAGTGTTAGCGCCCCTCCCAGATAGCGCCAGTTTGCCCGCCAGTACACCAGTAATCCCGTTTGACCACTTGATCGCCCCCCCCCCAGTTAACCCCTTCACTGCCCTGTCACCAGTGTCACTGATCAGTGAAGCGATTTTTACTGATCACTATCAGTGTCGCTGGCGACTTCCGATAGTGTTAGCGCCCCTCACAGATAGCGCCAGATTGCCCGCCAGTACACCAGTAATCCTGTTTAACCCCTTGATCGACCCCCCAGTTAACCCCTTCACTGCCCTGTCACCAGTGTCACTGATCAGTGAACCAATTTTTACTGATCACTGTATCAGTGTCGCTGGCGACTTCCGATAGTGTTAGCGCCCCTCCCAGATAGCACCAGATTGCCCGCCAGTACACCAGTAATCCCGTTTAACCCCTTGATCGCCCCCCCCAGTTAACCCCTTCACTGCCCTGTCACCAGTGTCACTGATCAGTGAACCAATTTTTACTGATCACTGTATCAGTGTCGCTGGCGACTTCCGATAGTGTTAGCGCCCCTCCCAGATAGCTCCAGATTGCCCGCTAGTACACCAGTAATCCTATTTAACCCCTTAATCTCCCCCCCTCAGTTAACCCCTTCACTGCCCTGTCACCAGTGTCACTGATCAGTGAAGCGATTTTTACTGATCACTGTATCAGTGTCGCTGGCGACTTCCGATAGTGTTAGCGCCCCTCCCAGATATATTGTTTTTTTTTCAAAAGTTTCGTGGTTTTTTTGTTTATAGCGCAAAAAATAAAAAGCGCACAGGTGATCAAATACCACCAAAAGAAAGCTCTATTTGTGTGAAAAAAAGGACGTAAATTTCGTTTGGGTACAGCATTGCATGACCGTGCAATTATCATTTGAATTAGTGCAGCGCCAAACAGCAAAAAAAGGCCTGGTCATTAAGGGGGGTAAATCCTCTGGGGCTCAAGTGGTTAAGGGAGATTTTTCATCACTGCCTATCCCAGATACACAAAAGGAAGTGAGTGAAAAGCTTTCTAATGTGAGGGGAAAACCCCTTAGCAAATTGTCACAGGAACCATGAATTGCTAGAATAATTTGTATTCTTCATAATAAATTATTATCTTGGCTTCCCTAAGGTGAGGAATAGGATTTACAGAGCAGACAGTCTCGCCTATTACAGAGAAAGGAAATTTGCAGTAGCTGCCCTGACCAATCAGTTCAGTAATGCATTAAGCTTCTGTACTGCCACCCAACTTTGGAAGACTAAAAGGAAGCTGTTGAATTATCAGTTTTTCCAGTTTGGTAGTACTGATCAACTAGTTTGCCAATTGAATTCAAAGCCATCAAAAATCTGAAATTTGCAGGGTGGAATGACTTAAATTTAGGGCCCCTGCTGAGATAGACAAAGGCAGGAGACTATTTCTATAATCTGTCAGTTGTTATGTAAATGCTATTGTTCAATCTTTTTAACAGTGTGTGTTTGCGTTATTTCACTTGTACTATATCCACAGACAAAATTGAATATATAATCATTTTCTTTGGGGTCATTGCAAAATATTTTAAGATGAAGAATACCAGGCAATTGGAGATCTTTGTGATCTGATGATTAAATAAGAACTCCACTTTTGTAAAAAAAAGTTGATATACAGTTGCAAGAAAAAGTATGTGAACCCCTTGGGATTGCGTGTTGTTTTGCATGAATTGGGCATAAAATGTGCTCTGAACGTCATCTAAGTCACAACAATAGAAGAACACAGTCTGCTAAACATAATACTACACAAACATTAGATGTTGCCATGGTTTAATTGCACATAACATGTAAACATTCACAGTGCAGGGAGGAAAAAGTATGTGAACTTTTGGACTTAATAACTGGTTGACCCTCCTTTGGCAGCAATAACCTCAACCAAACATTTCCTGTAGTTGCAGATCAGACCTGCACAACGATCTGGAGTAATTTTGGACCACTCCTCTTCACAAAACTGTTTCAGTGTAGCAATATTCTTGGGATGTCTGGTGTGGTCTCTCTTAAGGTCATGCCACAGCATTTCAATCGGGTTGAGGTCAGGACTCTGACTGGGCCACTCCAAAAGGCATATTCTGTGCTGTTGCAGCCATTGTTTTGTTGAATTACTTGTATGCTTTGGGTCATTGTCCTGTTGCATCACCCATCCTCTGCGGAGCTTCAGTTGGCGGACAGGTGGTCGTACGTTTTCCTGCAAAATGTCTTGATAAACTCTGGAATTCATTTTCCCATCAATGACAACAATCCGTCCAGGCCCTGAGGCAGCAAAGCAGCCCCAAACCATGATGCTCCCTCCGCCATGTTTTACAGTGGGGATGAGGTTTTGATGTTGGTGTGCTGTGCCTTTTTTTCTCCACACATAGTGTTGTGTGTTCTTCCCAAGCAACTCAATCTTGGTTTCATCTCTCCACAGTATATTTTGCCAGTAGTGCTGTGGAACATCCAGGTGCTCTTTTGCAAACTTCAAACGTCCTGCAATATTCTTTTTGGACAGCAATGGCTTCCTCTGTGGTGTCCTCCCATGTACTCTATTCTTGTTTAATGTTTTCCTTATTGTAGATGTGTCAACAAAAATGTTAGCATGTGCCAGAGATTTCTGTAGGTCTTTAGTTGACACTCTGGGATTCTTCTTTACCTCATGCAGCATTCTGCGCTGTGCTCTTGCAGTCATTTTTACAGGACGACCACGCCTAGGGAGAGTAGCAACAGTGCTAAACTTTCTCCATTTGTAGACAGTCTGTCTTACCGTGGACACATGAACATCAAGGCTTTTGGAGATACTTTTGTAACCCTTTCCAGCTTCATGCAAGTCAACAATTCTTGATCGTAGGTCTTCTGAGAGCTCTTTTCTGCGAGGCATGGTTCACATCAGACAGTGCTTCTTGAAACCAGTAAACCCAAAACAGGTGTGTGTTTTTTAAGGGCAGGACAGCTGTCAGCAACACATCCAATATCATCACACTGATTGGAGTCAAGGTTGGCTCACTCCTGGCTCCAATTAGCTCTGGGAGAAGTAATTAAGCTAGGGCCTCACATACTTTTTCCTCCCTGCACTGTGAATGTTTACATGTTATGTGCAATTAAACCATGGCAACATCTAATGTTTGTGTAGTATTATGTTCAGCAGACTGTTTTCTTCTATTGTTGTGACTTAGATGACGTTCAGAGCACATTTTATGCCCAATTCATGCAAAACTCCACGTAATCCCAAGGGGTCCACATACTTTTTCTTGCAACTGTAGCATATGAAATTGCTACACAAGCCATTTTGTAATTCAATGTTATTAAAATTACCTTTTCATTTCAATCCAGAGGTGCTGTAAATTTTTTAAAATATAGCACTACTATGGTAGCAATGGTTCATTCTTTTTTTTTTTCTTTTTTTTTGTGAGATCAAGCATCAAGCATTATAAACAGGCAGGCCAGTGTAAACTAACATTTTAGATTTTCTATCCCTTTCTGTTCTATTGACGGTTGCCATGGGTGCAGGCAATGGTATAAACTTGACAGAGGTTAAGAAACACAGTCTGGTAGACATATGACACTTGGGTAAGCCCTGTATGAGGCTTAGGCTGGCCATACACTAAGGGTTTTTTACTTTCATGCATAGAATGCATGAAGATAAAAAACCTTCAGCCTTAACAACCGCTTTAATCAAAATGCCTTGTTTCTCTAAGAAAATCCATCCAGATGATTATTGTAGGACATGAACCTGAATCTGTTGGACAGTCCTCATTAGCTCTGAGTGTAGCTACTTTCTTACACTTCAGGTTGTATTGGTAGTCCCTCCACCGCTCACAATGTCCTCAAGTGACAGAGCAACTGGTAGGAGGAACCATGCCACTCAAGAAAGGGGGGAGCACACTATCACACACATTGAAGTGTTCAGTAGCAGTGAACCTAGAGCTTATGAACACAGAAAACGCTGTATTTTACTTGCTACTAGCCATATTCAACTACTTCTGTTGCAGGGGGCATCTGGTAGATTTTCTAAGAAAAGCAACAGGGTAACTTTGAAATGGTCAGGAACTGTTTAGCAACAAAAATGCTTTGGGACAATAAACATTTTGGTTGAGACTGTTGTAATGTACAACATAGTGTACTGTATATAGTGCAGGGGTCAGGAGTATGTACAGAGTACAGACAGGATTATGCATTGTATTTTAAAAACTACTGTTATGATCCGCCAGGTGGTGCCTCCGGCTGCCCACTTGACAGACCTACCCAAAGCATGGAGTCTAAGTCCCGGTCTGTGCTTTCACCAGGGCCCCTGATGGTGGGGATGGACTTGTAACAGACCAGGACCAGGTCACGACCTCTGAGCAGGCCCACCAGTGACAGAGGGAACCTCCAGGGATGTATAGGTACCGGGAGAGCCAGATGTGAGGAGGACGGCGGGACCTAGCAGGATGGATCACGAGCAGCGGTCCCGAGGGGTAAGTGAGGTACAGAATCGGCAGGCAGAGAGTAGTCAGGTCACACGCAGGGTCAGCAGGATAAGTCAGTCTGCAGATAGGTCAAACAAGCCGGGAGTCAGGAGGGGAGAAGGCAGAGTAGTCAGGGCAATCCGGGTCAAACACAGGAGAAGGCAACGTAGTCAGGACAATCCGGGTCAAAGCACAGGAGAAGGCAGCGTAGTCAGGGCAATCAGGGTCAATATTCAGGTACAGGAACTCAGGATCACAGATAGACCTTGCGGCAAACTGTGACAGTGCAGAGCATCTTTAAATATTGCACCCTGCACTGTCATTGGCTGTCCAGGACATGCCCCCGGGCTGTCATTGGCCGCCCGAGGCGCGCCCGCGGCTCCTACTGCGTATGCGCGGCGTCCTGTCAGCTGCGGCCTGCCGGGACCTGGTGCTTGTGTCCCGGCGTGAGCCGCCGCTAGTGCGCGTGCGCCGGGAGAGGCGCCGCCGCGATCCCTGACAACTATTGACCACTGCATTATGAATGCTGTGCCTTACATTACAAAGTCCTGACTACTGTACTCAAACTGAACAGTGAACAATGCATAAGGGTACCCAACACAAAGTACAAAGTGCAGCCATCACTAATATTTAACATATGGCTTTGCCTACAGTGTGCAACTTGCAGGTCTATTCCCTTAGCACTGAGTTCTGACAATCCCTAAGCAAAAAATCTTTCTTCTGCTAAGCAAAAATTCTAAAATCCAAAGAAAAAATGTCCTCTAAGCAAAAATCTTCATCTTTCTTAGCAACTATTCTCCCTAGCAAAAATCTTCTCCTCCCTTCTCCTAAGCAAAAATCTCTCTATTCCCTCCCCAGCAAAAAATTACCCTTGCACCAACAATCCCTTTCCCTCCCTAGATATGAAAACCTTTCCATATTATAGCACCGTCAATTTACGCTGCAGTTTACATATATTATGTACATTCACATCAGTCCCTAACCCTCAAAGGGCTTACAATCTAATGTCCCTAACTCACATTCATACACATACTAGGGCCAATTTAGACAGGATCCAATTAACCTATCAGCATGTCTTTGGAGTGTGGGAGGAAACCCACAGGGAGAACATGCAAACTCCAGGCAGGCGGTGCCCTGGCTGGGATTCGAACCAACGACCCTAGTACTGCCAGGAGGAAGTGCTAACCATTGAGCCACTGTGCAACCCATACGTTAGAAGCAGTCCTTCAGGGCATCTTTTCAGTGTTCTGTTATGTGACATGTTATAGCCAAAGATGAGTCTAGAAAAGCTTCAGTCAGCTCTGGGCCTCTCTGAACCTGAAGTATGTACAGTACCACACAAGCACTTTACTACTATGCAGATGTTCCTGCAGTGCTGATGGCAACATGACCCATAGATTTGCAGGAACTCTTACATAGCAGTTAAGTGGGGTGACCGAGTCAAGTGACATACCTGATATAGTATAAAGGAACTATAATTTATTACAGTGCTTATAAATATAGCAAAGTGTACAGCTAGCCTAGTTTTAAGAAACTGATAAAAGATACAGTAGTTAATTGGCTTCTTAAATAGTTTATAACCAGAAGATATAGCTCTTAGTTTTTTTTGTAAAGTGCTGTAAGGATTAATAGCATAATCATAGCCAGAGGCTGACAAATGCTTAACATAGACAAACACACCTTTATTCATACCGAAAGCAGTAACCACTTCGTCATAACTCTTGTAATGCATTTAAGATGACACATCTTCACAGATTACTATGTGTAAAGAAGTCCTGGCTTTATTTAACAACGCCTCTAGACTGTAAAATTATGGAGATAATTCCATACCAGATTTAACTAAGTAAAGAATAACTATAATTGGTTGCAGAGGGATTGATTTGCCTGAGAGCATAAATATGGGTTCTCCCAATTTTATATTAAGGTTTGTGGACACTTTTTACTTATTCTGCAGGGATAAACTTAACATATATATAGCCTTGCTCATAAAACACCAGGGAATAGCATAAAGTTTACATAAAAATCAATGAAATTCTGAAAGTTTTAATGAAATTGAAAAGCCCTGGAGTAGAGGAAAAATACTAAAGTAACTAAAAAGAGGATGAAAAAACACAGGTTTGATCATTCTGTTCAATGAAAACATCTGCAGGTGTTATGAACTGAATGCAAAGACATTTAGAAGTGTGCGTTCAGAATTAAGCCTGGGTTCACACATATGCGGTGCGGTATATCGCTTGTGATTCGCACAGGAACTGCACCGCACTCGCATCGCACAGCATCAAAAATGCATGCAGTATATGTGTGTGGGTATACAGCATTTAGTTTATGGGTAGCATAGAAAGCTGTCTACTAGCACACATGCCAGACATGGGCAAAAAGACTATCTCTCATTTACACTATTATATTTATTATTATATTAATGCACATGATACATTGCATCCTATTCTGTGGTTCACTTTTAGGCTGGGTTCACACTGACCCAGTGAGGAATTCACAGAGTTTTCTGTGCGAATTCTGCACTGCATCAGAATTGTACCCCGTTCATGCGAGCCACTGTGGGTGTGTATGTTAAGTTAACAAAACCCTGAAATCTGTCCGCAAAACACGGTGCGATGTGCAGAATCAGATTGCATAGGTGTGACTACCCATGCAATCCAATTCTAGTGCTTACCAAAAAAGGGTACTGCTCCTTTTTGGTGCTGCTATCTGCATGAATCACTTCTGACAGTTTCCCTGACATGAGGCAATCCATAATTATGTATAACAGATGAAGTCGGAAGTGATGAAATGTGTCAGGACGTGCCGTCGGATGCAAACCGGAAGTTGCGGAGCAGCCATTTTGGAAAAGGTTTTTTACACTGTTTGCCAGTCTTGTACATGCTGAGACACCTTGTCTTTTCTGTAAGCACAATTTGATCATTAAAGGAGCTTTAACCCTATTATTGCCTACTACACTATGTTGTTTGTACTTTGCTACATGTTATGATGCCATTTGAGAACTGGATGATCTATACAGTGAGAAGAGCCCCCCAAGACATGGGTCTTGTCATCTGGGCACCAGGAGGAGATAGAGGATTCTTTGGCACTTGTGGAAGAAAATATTAGTACCACTGGTTATTTTTAAACACAGACGCTGAATAAAAGTTGGACTGAATCCATGATTATGGCTCACTCCCACCCCCTGGGAGTGGGCCATAATCATGGCTGTCAAAGGAAGTGATTGACAGCCTCAGATAATTATGTTTCTCAATTTAGCTGTGTAGAGGGGTGTGTGACCATTCCCTCCACTCAGGTGTCAGATTACACTCAGCTTTTCACTCTGTGCTGTGATCCCCACCCCCTGCCTCCTTAAAGCTGAGAAATATCATATGATCTGTGTACTTTAGATAACTCGAGAGGATAGAAGGCTGCAGCTTCAGAGGTACAGCTTTTGTGGAAGGATTTGTATAACCTCTGTGTATCACCTGTCTCTTCAGTGGCCTTATCTAAGGGTTTTTACTGCCACTTGAGTCATTTTTAAAGAATACATACAGTAACTGTTTTTTTTTTCTTCTTTTTCTATTTCTACCTGGATTTTAAGTTTAGGCTCTGGTGACAAAATATGTAGGAGTAAACTCCCAAAACAAAAACAGGTTTAATTGAATATCCTTTAGTGCCAAAGTATTTATTCTGTTTCTTCAGTATTTGAAAACAGTACAACAAATTTTGCAGTAAACTTGTCAATATATAAACTTTTCAAACAAAATTAAGAACTTTTGATTTGCTTTGCATGTCATTTCCTTGTAAACAAACAGGGACTTGGTTAGAATGCCTCTGATGAAAACGCTATTGCTGTTAGTGGTTAGGTTATGTAACATGAATTATTGTATTTACAAACTGAAATAGCCTGAAGTAGTTCCTAAAACGCTGTCTTTTTGTCACCTCTCTTGAAAGTGTGTTTATTTATTGCTTGCAAAGAGCTCATTGAAGTAGCAAAAATTCTTTTAAGACAAGAAAAACTCTTTAGTTACATAGTTTCAGCTGTGCAATCACATTTGTTCAGCATTGAATTTTATTAACCATAAAATGATTCTCTTGGATTTCAAATAAAAGCCTTTTAGCAAATTATCAGCCTTATGTCTTTAATTATATAAAGGTAAAGAATGGTGCATTTTCAGCCAGCACAACACAGTAGTTGATAGGTAAATTTATGAAGGGAAGGTGAGATTAACTCTTTGACATCCCAGGACATATACTATAGGGTTGATTTACTAAAGGCAATAAGGTTGTTCACTAAATTTCTGCAGAGATAGTGCAGGTGATATTGTATAGGAATACTTGCAGTTTGTCCAAGATATCCACTGTAAAAGAGGTGACCGCCGGGGTGGGATGCAGAGCAGTTTCTGTGTCCATCCCTTCCATCTCAGCGGACCCTCCGGAGCACTCACTCGGACCGCCGCAGCTACTTGAGGCCAGGGGTGCAGGCTTAGTGAAAAAGTGATCCAGCATAAGAGGCCGGGGATCTGGAGAAGGCGGCGTGGGCAGCTTCCAACACCAGATTTTTCCCTGGAGATGCCTGTGATTATCCTGGCTTGGGAGAGGGCTCTTCCAGATCTGTGGCTGCTACAGGAGCGGAGAGGGAGGTCTGTGATGGCTGAGGGTCAGCGGAGCTCACCCTTCACGCATCCGCCATCTTGGATCGCCACACATGTGCCCCCCCAAACTTTTTTAAGTGAAATCCTAGAGAATAAAATGGTGGTTGCAATATTTTATGTTATACGGTATTTGTGCAGCAGGTATTTATTTAGTTATTTATTAATTTATTTATCATCCTTATTACATTTATAATACAAAATCCACTATATATCAAACATCATAAAAAACACATTCCGCATTTGTTTATCTTTTCCCCATCCCCCCATTTAACCCCCCCCCCACCTCCCCGCCTGCATCCCCTGATCTTCTTTACCCTTTCATTTACCTCTTATTCTTCTAGTATTCTGCTGTCTGACTTCTTCCCCCTCTTATCCTTTTCCTTATCCTTCTACATACTCTTGTTTCTTTATCTTTTACTTTCTTTATTCATTACACTCCAACCACTTCTAAATATATTTTTGATTTTTTAAAATCAAGCCATCCTCCCCAGGTTTTTGTAAATTTTTCAATTGTATCCTCGGCCATGTGGTATAGTTCTTCCATCTTATATATATGCTCATCTCTATCCATTTTATTTAAAGGGGACTCTATTGCTTGCCAGGATTTAGGGATGAGTCTTTTAGCAGCATATATTAAATGAAACAGTATTGCATTTTTGTATTGCTTCACAGAAGTCTCAGATTTATGGAATAAACAGACCCACAGGTCTAACAGTATACTAATCCTCAGTATCTCCTGTATATATTGAATTTTTGCCTGCCAAAACTCCTGTATTTTAGGACAGTCCCACCAAATATGTGCCATTGTTCCCTTCATCCCACACCCTCTCCAACACAAAGCTGAGACCTCTGGTCTTTGTTTATGTGCTACATTAGGTGTAATATACCATCTTACAAGACATTTATAATTATATATTTATATTCTATATTCATATTCACTGCCCCATATGTTAATCTAAACATTTTATTATTTTGTTGCTCTTTCAATTTTGTTCCAACGCCTTTTCCCACTTGTCAAAAGCACTTGGGACACCGGTCCAGCTAATTCAGTAAGGATTTTGTAAATCCTAGAGGTAGCATGCTTTTGTATTGTGTTTGAACTAAACATTTGCTCTAAAGAATACATATCTTACTGTACATCAAACATCTTACATCATTACATCAAAATGTCTTAATTGATAATACCACCATTCATCTAGTGTAGAGAATATTTCCTTCCTATTTTTTTAAATTGTGTAAAGAACATAGTACCCCCTTATCTAAAATATCTTTTAAATGTGCATTTCTATCCTTTATCCAATTACCTGAAATATTATCATTCCCGGGTGGGAAAAACTTTGTTTCCACCAACGGAATTGATAATGAATTAAACTTCCATCTGCTTGTGCATTTCATCCCAAATCCTCAATGCATTCCATGTCAAAGTGCTTGTGTCGTCATCCAGTATACAAAACGTATGTGGTATCCAAATAATCCTATCTAGTGGCGCCTTGCTAAGTGTACTCTCCATTTTTATCCAACTTCTGCCCCGTGAATTATATATCCAGTCTACAATTCATGATATTAACACTGAGTTATAATATCTCTTGACATCTGGCATATTTAGTCCCCCTTTTATTTTATTACATTAAAACTTTGTACTCAACTCTTGGTTTTTTTATTAGCCCATCCATACCTGAGTATCATTTTTAAGGGTTCTGAAGAAAGACCCTGGTAGGTATATTGGAAGCATATTAAACTTATACAAGGCTTTTGGTACTATGATCATCTTTATTTTATTTATCTGGCCTATCCAGGACAGCATTCCTGTTAAGGTTCTCCTCAGTTAATCCTTTATCTCTTTTATTAGTGGGATATAATTTACCTGGTATAGATTTTTTATGGTCGATGTTAATTTTATTCCCAAGTACTTTAATTATTTCTCCCTCCATGTAAAAGGGAATTCTTTTTGTAGGGGTTGTTTCTCTTCCTTTGGAACATTAACATTTAAGATCTCAGACTTTGAGGGGTTAATTTTGATAACTCTCCATAGTCTTTTAGTATTCTCATTAGATTTGGTAGTGTTAATCTAGGATTTGTAGTGTAAAACAGCACATCTTCAGCATATGCTGCAACTTTATGTTGATTATCACCTATCCACATTCCTTTAACATCTACACTGTTTCTTACAGTTGCTAATAGTGGTTCTAAAGAGACCACAAACAACAGAGGAGAGAGTGGGCATCCATCTCTTGTTCCATTATACATCCTAAAAAACTTTGATAGTGACCCATTAACCTTCACTGTGGCTGATGGGCTCCTATATAACTCTTTAATCCACTGTATCATTCTGGGCCCAATTCCTAATGCCTTCAACGTATCTATCATAAATTCCCAATCTACTCTATCAAAGGCCTTTTCCACATTGATCGATAAGGTGACGCCTCTCCTCTTCTACTTTTTTGCAAGATAAGCAATGATCTTAGTCCATTATCCCTTCCTTCTCTACCCAGAAAAAATGAAAGGAAGATGTCTGATATGGAAAGGCAAAAGTGCCACACAGTGAGGTCAGCCAGTGCTGCAATTGAAGGTAATGAAAAAATTCTGCCTGAGGGACATCCCATGATTCCCAAAGAGAGTTTCAGGTGGGGAAGGACCTAGAAGTCAAAAAGTGTCGCACCTGCAAAAAACCATTGGCCACCCACCAAGAGAAAGCCCCTGGTTGATCTAAACCTGGTGGGAAAAGAGGATTATTGATAATTGGGAGCAAAGGTAGAAAGGGTGACATTAAGCCACTGGAGTAGCCTACTGAATCCCACACTTGTAGGCCATGGAGCAGAATTGGACTCAATGTCATCGGGCAGGGGGGAGCCATAAGAGTGTTGATGTCGCAATGGGGGCACGGTTAGGTAGTTCCAGAAGGACCCAGAGAGGAACATCAGAGGAAGCGTGCAACATAGACTGTGGGGCAATTTGGCTCATCTGGTAATACTTAGCTACATTAGGCACCCCAAGACCTCCCTGCAGTCTATGGACAGAAAGCGTATTTTTGGAGACTCTGGGATGGCTGTCAGCCCAGATAGATCACATAATCCTCGCCTGAATAAACCAGAGGAAATGAGGACGAACCTGCACTGGGGGGGTGCAAAAATAATACAATAATTTAGGCAGGATAGTAATTTTCACCGAGTTAACCCATCCTATCCAAGACAGGTGCAGGAATTGCCAAGAAAGCATAAGAGAGGACACAGAGCAAAGCAATGGATAATAATTTGCAGCAAAGAGCCATAGGTGGGGGTCAGGCGAATGCCCAAGTATTGAAGCGAAGAGGAAGCCCATTTGTAAGGGAAGTAGGACTGTAGGTTCAAAACCAAATCTGAGGCCAAAGTAATATTGAGAGTGACAGTCTTATCCAAATTAATACGGAGACCCGAAATCAAGGAGAAACATGCAAGAACCTGTTGCAAGTTTGGGAGTGTCGTCAATGGATTAGTGAGAGTCAAGAGGGCATCATTCGCAAAAAGGTTCAACTTAAATTCCTGTCCCGCTTAAGGGACACCCAATACATTACAATCAGCCTGGAACACCAAAGCCAGTGGCTCAAGTGCCATGAAAAAGAGCGCCGGAGGCAGGGGGCATCCTTGTCTTGTCCCTCACCAGATAGGAAAGGGATCTGAGAAATACCCTGCATACTTAACCGAAGCCGAAGGGGAAGAACACAAGGCCTGGATCCAACAAAGGATAGAATTCCCAAAGCCCCAGTGGGCCAGAACGAACCGCAGCTATTCCCAGGATAGGGATTCAAAAGCTTTGTATATGTCTACAGTAAGAATCCCAGTATTTTTCATTGTTGCAGAAGGTGTATAAGGTGGACTACTTTACTAACATTATCACACGCCTGCCTCCCAGGGACGAAACCTACTTGGTCCCCGTAGACCAGACTACGCACGTATTTATTAATACAAAGACTGAGAATCTTGCCCAATATCTTCAAATCCTCATTAAGAAGAGAAATGGCCTAAATTTACAATTTTAACACTGTACCTTTAATTTTTTAATCAACTTTATTACTAACACAAAGGATGAATGTCATCTCTTGTGATAGCATGGGCCATGACAGGTCCTCTTTATGGACATTGGACAACATATCTTTCCTAAGGCCTTCAAAACATCTGATCAAACCAAGATCAGTTTGAACAGATGCTTTCACAAGTCAGTAACGAAACCGGAGGAGACAAAATCCACATCGCTTCCAAATTCTGACGTAGCAGAGAGACAGTAATAACGTAAGTCCCCCTCTCTCTGCGCAGTGCACTAGATGCTACTGGTAGGAGCTGTTCTGAGCTCCCCAATAGGATGGGAGCCTTTGGGAAAGGCAGCGGCAGGAGGGGGGTGACCTTCCACCGCCTGTAGAAGTGATCAAGTGGCTCTCAAGTCACTTCTACATTGAAGAGAATCTCCGGCTGAAAAAAGTGATACTGGGCTGATGTCTGCAACTGCAGGCATCATCCCAGTATAACTACTTCAACCTAAGGATGTCACATGTCATCCTAAATGGGGGAAGTGGTCAATGCACTTAAAATGTATATTTCTGTAGATTCTCTGCTTTCAGAAAATGCTAAATTTTGTGGATTTACAGTATTTTCAAGCCAGTGATTTGCATTTAAATTTTTGTGTGAAATTCTGAAAAATGTGCTTGGTAGCAAAATGTTTAGGTAGCAGGTAGCCATGCAAATGCAATTAAAAAATTACTTTAAAGCTGATATACATATGTATTTTGAACAGATTCTAGATGTGAAAGCATTCTAATGACCTCAGATAAGGATGAACAAAAATGAAGCTCCTTTTTTCTTTTGCCTAAATCCATTACAAAGTATTGAAGTAACACCTCGGATCCCATTTTAATTTATCCTCTGATATCCAGGGTTTTGCATTGATCTAATCTGAATGCAAAATAGGTATAGCAGATCTATCCACTGAGCTCAGGAAAAAAAATATTTGATTAAGGAATTCATTTTGTAACCTATAAGACATGCAGAAATATTCTGTGTTGAGAAGGCTCTACTGGGCATATTTGTGGTTTCATTCAGTCCACCTTATAACTTGTGAGGTTATACTTTATTTAAGTTCTGGTTTACACACACTGGGCTTCACTGATGATGTCCAACATGACGGTAGAAATCTATGCAATTTGAAATAAAGTTAACTTTAATATTCAGCTGTGTCTGTGCAATAAACCAGAGGGTCTGGATGCACTGTTAACCAAGGAGCACAAAGATGTGATCTCTGTAGTTTTATGTAGTATCCTAAAAGGAAGAATCCAACTCTTGTTTTTTGGGATTTGTGATGAAAGTGAGACATGCAAATACATTCTGTTTTAAGCAAGTTCTATTCTAGTAAAAACAATTGTAAGCTCAATTGATATGAGGAATATTAAATTGTATCCCCTACCTTCAAATAACTCATCATACTCATTTTTTTTATCAACTGAAAGAAACCACTGCAGTGAAAGTTGAAGCCTTTTCTTGCTGAACACTCCATACCGAGTTATGAAATTGCAATACCTTAAATTCCTATTGCTCTCTTTTATGTGTGAGTCCTCACTGGGAACTAAATGAGTTTTTATTTACTGTGGGTTTATTTTTTTGTCAACACCATTCTCGGTAGATATATTTTGAAGAGTGCTATACTGTTTATTGTAACCTTCTTCCATAGAGGAGTTTATCTTAAATGCCTCAGGGAAATGTAGTCCAATCACAAATGGATGTGACAACTTCTATACTCAGAATCACAGTAAAAATAAATCTATTTCTAGACAAACATTGACAAAATAAAAGAGCATTTTTAAGAAACACAAACAAAACATTCACTTTTGATTACTTGATATTCAATATTAAATTACATCATTTTTCTGTTTGCATGTGAGAAGCAATTTCCCTTTTTCTCGTGTGGTTTTTAGGATTTTGATAATCGTATAATTCCTCATATAGGTTACTTAAGCTTAGATGGCATCATAACAATAATAGCTATAGTAGGCTGAAAACTGCTGATATACTTACACATAAATATGGGTTGTTAAAAAATTGAGCAAGTCCTAAGGGTTTCTTTATTTTTTTAAATATGTATTTGTATATCAAAAGCATTGCTCACCTACATATATAATATGTTCTTAAAGGGTAACTCCACTTTCAAGCAAAGAAAAAAGAGAAAATATGGCATATACAATTGTGACACAAGTCATATTGTAATTGAATGTTAGTGAAAATTTCCTTTTCCTTTTCAATCAAATATTGCTGTAAAATGCATAGCAATATGGCTACCTGGAGGAATTCTGAACACAGATGGTGTACAGACCCCCCAACCCCCCCCCCCCCCGCCCAGACATGTAATTTCCTGCATGTGTGATTGTCTTACTGATTTTCCGATAAGTCTGCACTAAGATAATTGTCAGATTATGAGCATCCCCTGCAACAAATGTATTTTTGATGAGATACTCCCAAAGGGAAGTCACATCCAAAGGGATGCAGACCCTGCCATTTTCCTCATTAGAGCCCTACAGGTACAGCAGCTGATAGATATATTTGAAGTCACTCCCATACAGATTCACTCTGTGCATGGACACAGACAAACAAACATCTACTTCTTCAGAATAACAAAAGGTAGTTAGTAAAACTGAAACTGTCCAGATTAGGAATTCATAATTCTTTTCTTTTCAGGCCTGGACAGGCAAACTCTGGCATTATCCAGGTATTCTGCTGTGTTTAAGTATATCCAGGTGTGAGCAGACTTCAGTTTCAAGGAATCTTATTTTAGTAAATTGAAAACATTCAATCTAGTCTATAGTGTTAATAAACATCCTAACTACAATGTGTTTAACCAAGTTTGATCAACTTTGGTGTTTTGGATAAGCATCCTTTAAATGCCAAGGTGCTTTCTTCAGTATTCATAGACATGTGAATGACCCTTAGCTAGCAGTTCATCCACTTTCTGAGCCAAAATAGTGATCATACATGTTAGAGAGACTTTCCTGATTGCTATGGGTTTTCTGCTAGCTGCTCATCCAGTGTGAATTAGTGATCACACATGTTCCCCAATGTGATTCCACCAGGAGTTATAACCCTCCTGCCTTTAAACTCTTGGGACACGTCATAGGTTCCAAGAGGCTGTGGGACCATTCATAAAGCTCTGCTTGACTCAGGCATGTGCAGTGGGAAGCCAGCTGTGAAGCTACAAGGAGTCAAAGATGGCTTTCCACAGTAAAGATGCTGGCGGCGGGGACCCAAATACCAGCGAAGAACAGGTCCGGGTAAGGAGGGCACAGAATCCCTGGACAGGCAAGAGTCCTTTTATTAAAAGTCAGCAGCTACAGCATTTGTATCTGCTCACTTTGAATTTTTTCTAGAGACTGAAGTTCCCTTTCAACCTTATTCTTGTAAAAAAAAATGTATTGCAGTCAGTGACAGAGAATCTAGTTCTATCATACACTACTTTAAAAGGAATAGAAGGCTTTGGTGGAGTTAGGCTTTAAATTGCCCTTATACCTACAGGCTACCTAAGACTTAGTCTTAGAATTGGGAGATATGATCTGTAACAGGTTTGGTCCTCCACATTAATCCAGCCACCCAGGTACATTCCAATACTCTTTACTTCAATTACTTCAAACAGTGACATCACTTGGCCAAAAAATATAATAAATTGAATGTAAACACAGTTCCGCACTGTATAGATTCCTATACATTTATCATTTTGTGAAAATTAAATTTTAGGATTTTAGGATTTTTTGGGGGGTGACCTTATTTTTCAATATTCTTTAAAAGGGTAAAACATGAATCTATTTTAGGCTATATGGCTCATAAAGTTTAAACTTAATGTGTCAGATGGAGCTTTAATGACTTAGTGTCTTTGATTTTGTCATCATATTACTTTTTAACTCTTTACTTAAGAAGAAAATCAAAAGATCGACAACTGTTTGATAATCATACAAGCGTAAGATTCCAATACATATATACAAGTCTATAGATTTACATTATACAAGGTTCATAACCATTAAGCAACCTGTCAGGTTGCCTTCCAGGGGATATACAGTACATACCACACTACTACAACCTCAACTGGGTTGGTAATTAAAAGCTATGACTTGCAACTGTTCTTGTTCTTTTTTTATCAGGAAAGGGGGAGGGGGCAGATTGTGATGATGGAGGAGATAGAGGATGGAACAGAAGAACAATATATGGGATAGGCATGTGGGGGAACACAATAGAGAAAGGGGATGTATGGTGAGTTCTGGTTTCTCAGAGTTACTGTGAGATTTCCCATTTGCTGCATCTTGGCAATTCTGGCATACTACCGTGTCTTAGTAGGGGGTTGTTTTGTTTTTCTTCCACATTGCTGGTATAGATTTCTTAGCTGCAATCAAAAGGTGTTTGTGAGAGGAGTTTTGTACCTCTTTATTGATAAAGGCATATTGCGAAGTAAAGTAAATAGGCAGAGGATTTGTCTGAAAGAGGTACATCTGTCAGGGTTTTAGTGGGTTTTTTTAAAACTGTATTCCAGAGCTTCTGCAGACTGGGGTAGTCCCAGAATATTTGAAGGATTGTAGCCTCTGCCTCTTGGTAATTCCAGCATAGTTAGGATATCTTGGGGTATATCTGATGTAGTTTATGCGAGGTCCTGTGCCAGCATGTCAACAATTTGTATCGACATTCTTGGTATTTGTTGGACAGGGAAGCTTTGTATGTGAAGAAAATAATGCAGTCTTTTTGGGCCTGAGGGAATTTAGTCTCAAAATCCTGTTCCCAAAAATGGAAGGTCTTGTTGGTGGTCCCCTATAGTTTACAATGGGTAACGTAAAGATAAGAAGTATCAGATTGGAGATGAGAACGAAGTTGAAAACATCTCATGAAGTCTAGGTCACTAGGGGATGAAGTTTGATGTTGTTCATCACTCTGTTTTGACAGAAGTGGGCCAAAATAAAAATGTGCTTCTAAATCAGTGTTTAAATTGATTGTCTGGACCACAGCATAAGCATAGAAACCACCCGAGGTTAATGCTGCGTTGGTCGAACTCGAACCATCCTGGATTATGATTAATAAAAAATTTAAAAGTATCCTTGGGGACAAACAAGCCAGGTTTGAAAATGTGTGGAATCCCTGGATCAAATACCTTCAAGCTCCCCAGTAACTGGGATGACCTGGGAGTTAGATGTCTGGGTCGAGGGGACCTGTTTTCGTCTTTTTTTCTCTCTTTTTCCTTTCTTCCTTGTACTTTTATTTTCTTACTTTCTTTATGACTTTGATCATTTCCATATGGATGTCAATGGGGAGGGGCATAGAGCCTTTCCCATCCTAACATATATTAGGGTGCAAGGCGCCGCCTCTTGAGATACTGGGAACATTACCTGACATTTTAGCACCAACACCTTTCAGTATAGCTGCGGCAACACTTTAACTACACTTTAAAAACACTATTCCACAGTTATGAATTTATTTTATTCATTGTAACTGGGTAATTGCAATTATTGAGCTTTACACGTTCGGTAAGCTACTTTTATTTTCAGCAGGGCCAGCTTGTCAGGATTGGTTCTTTTTGTGTATATGTAACTTGACTGAGATAACCTGACGCCTGACCATAGTTGAGGGCGCATCCATATTTTGACATTTTTTTGATAATTTTTGTATCATTGTACTTAGCAAAATTCCTTGAATTGAAAACGTATTTATTTATTTACTTTATTATATATTTTATTTCATTTTATTTCAATGCATAAATCAACAATGTATCATATATCAAAACACATACATTCCAAATAACTTCTTTAACCCCATTTCCTCCCCCCCTTGTCCCTCCCCCCCATTAAATTACCTCTGCCCAAGCAATTCTTTCCATCTCTTTTCTTCCCTGTTTACCAGTCTATGTCTAAAACCCTATTTTCTCTCTCTTCAGCTGTCCAGTTATTCAGTTTAATTCTCTAACTCTACTAACGGGGCACCCATCACTTGAAGGTATTTTTCAGATGTCTATAAATCATACCACCTACTCCAATCCTTTCTAAATGTTTCCATTTTATCTTCATCTGTATGGTATAACTCCTGTATCTTATTTGTATATTCGATCCTATCTATCCAGTCCCTCATTGTTGGAGGTTCCTGTACCTGCAAAAATTTGTGGATTAAACCTTTTGCCGCACTAATTAGATGGTATAATATACTATTTTTATATTGTTTCTCTGATATCTCTGACCTATAAAATAGGCAAAACCACGGGTCCTTTTGATGAATTTAAAACTTATTGAAAGTAAAATTGATGATCTGAAATGCTATGGGAGAAGTCTGGGCTTCACAATTCTAGGGACATAGGGCTTGGAGAGGATATTATAAGTGTGAAAGAATGTTCATCTTCATGCTGTTTTGCCCAAACCAGGTAAGTACTTCCTTATCCCAATGTTTAAGGTCTGCTTTGATGGTTCTGGTTAGCTGGCAAAAATGAAGTTCAGAAACACATTGGAGATTTGCTGGGATGTTGGTTGCTAAATATCCAATATGTGACGTGGACCATGTAAAGGGCGAGGTAACAAAAATCATATATATACTGTATATCGTCTATATGTGTGGCTACCTTGTGTAGTTCTTAATTGTTAATAGGTCCAGCAGTGTATGCATGCATTCTTATGCATGAGAATGGCTTCAAGGTAAATATAAAAATGAGTGGGCATACTGGACATTCCTGTTGAGTGACATTATGAATAGGAAAGGATTCAGAGTTGGTCCCCTAAAGTTGAACTTTACTCTCTCAATCAACCTTATCTATTTGTAATCCTAATCTTAGAAAAACAATAGGAAAATATATTATATTTTCTTGTTTTAACTTTTATATTTCTTTAGGCGGAGATGGAGGCCTGCATGCCCAACCTAAGGACAGATGTATTTCAGGAAGTAAATGCAACATGAATCATCTGCCATAACTCAAGATGGCTGTGGCTAGAAATGCTGTGGGGAGTGTTTTTCAAAGTGATTTCTCACTCATGAAACCATACCTCTACCAAGCATATCCTACCTTCTATCCAACACAGTAGTACCTCAAATTCCCCATACTATATCACCCATAATAACCACATAAACCTGAACCTGTCCAAAACACCCATACATGTATGCTTACACACACCTACAGACACATGTACACACAAACATACAGACACATGTATAGACATACAGACAAACATACAGACACATGTACACACACATGTACAGACACACACATACAGAGATATGTACACAGACACACACACACATAGACACATGTACAGATACACATACAGACACATGTACACACACATGTACAGACACACACATACAGAGACATCTACACAGACACACACACATAGACACATGTACAGACACACACATACAGACACATGTACACAGCCCTATAAAAAGTTGCATGCCTTCCCTCACAGAGCTGGGTACTGCACTCTAGGGGGCGACAGAGAGCACAGCACACACTTCCCCTTCCTTTGCTTTCACTTTCCTCAGTGTATTGAGCATTCTGATGGCTACCAGAGTGAGGGACGCAGCCGGCCCTGGGTCCTGAACCTGCTCAGCAAGACAACCCTCACCTTATTTCGACTCACCAAATGCAAGCCGACACGTGGAAATTTTGAGGCCTGTTATGTATACATATAAAACATGATAAATACCTTTTTTTTCCCTTTTTATAAGTGACCACATACCCTCTGTTCTCAGCTGCATAAGGAGCTCAGGGAGTAGAAACAGCATCATTAATGCTAAACTTGGTGTGTTATTAGAAGTCTGATCAAGCGAAGTTCCTGCACAGACAGACCACTGACCATGCTGTGATCTTATGCTGTGCTCTCATGTGGTCAGTTTTTTTAATAGGAAAGTTGGGGGTGCTGGCAGGAACACCAGGAACACATTTCACACAAATGAAGCAATACAAAGTGACCAGGATACCCAAGGTCGATGCTATCACTAGGAAAACTAAGCAGCTGTCTAGGGTACAATGCCACCTAAGGGTGCAGCCACGGCTGCAGGTTTCCCTAATCCATGCTATGGGTGGATTTAGGGGGGTGCTGGGATCAGCTTTGGGTGGATTGGGGTAAGGTGGATTTTATGCTAGGAAGGATAATTTGGAGGGAGTTTAGTTAGAATAGGGATTTGGGGGAATTTTTCTAGGTGGGGGGATTAAATGAAGATGAGTGATATTGAGAAAGAGGATTGGATGATTTATTCTAGGAGGGGGATTGGGGGGAGATTTGTGCTAGGAGAGGGGATTGGGGGGATTTGTGTTAGGAAAGAGGATTGAGGGGGGATTTGTGCTAGTAGAGAGGATTGGGGGGGGGGGGGATTTGTGCTAGGAAAGGGGGATGGGTGGAGACTTGTGTAAGGAGGTTGGGTGATTTATTCTAGGAGGGGGATGGGGGGGGGATTTGTGTTAGGAAAGAAGATTGGGGGGGATCTGTGTTAGGAGAGAGCGTTGGGGTGGGTTTGTGTTAGGAAGGGGGATGTATGCAAGTGGGGAGGATTGGGGGAATTTGTACTAGAAGAGGGGATTGGGGGGGGGTGCGAGAAGTGAGGATTGGGGGGGTATTTGTGCTAGGAGGGGGGATTGGGTGGGTGTGCTAGGAGGGGGGTTTTGTGGTATTGGAGGGGAGAGGAGAGAGGGGATTGGGAGTAAATTTGTGCTAGGAGAGGGGGATGGGGGGAGACTTGTGTAAGGAGGGGGATTGAGGAAGGGGACATTGTGCTAAGAGGCAAGATTGGAAGCTGATGTACTGGGGGGGGGGGGGATTTGTGCTAGGATAGGGGATTTGGGAGGGGAGGAAGGATTTGTGCTGGGGTTTGGTGGATTTGGAGGGGGTTGTGCTAAGAGGTGGGATTGATAGATTTATGCTAGGAGGGGAGATTTGGAGGAGAGGATGTGTGCTAGGGTGGCAAATTTGAGGGGAAAGAGGATAGCACCAGCCCTGGGGATATCTTTTCATACAAGTACATGGTTTAGCAGTCACATATCAGGAATATAAAATGTTGGGTTTACATATTCTTTAAAAATGAATTAAATAACATTTTCAGTTTGAGGTTCTCAGATACAATTTAAAACAGAAGACTGAGGGTCAGAATATAAGGAAATGTTCCATTTTTGTATTTTTTTACATAGGCCAGTATCATCTAGTGTGGTCTATTCCAACTAAGTTTGGCAAATGCTTTTTCAACCTCAGTAGACAGAAAAATAAGAGGGACTGCATTATTCTTGGCATAGCAGATAGCTTTGAGAATCTGCTGTGTTGTCCTTTGCTTCTCTGTGCCTTCAGAAGGTCAAGAGGAAGTGAAGAATCCTGCAGAATAGGGTTATTAGATTCTACAAATTTGTCAGCAAGGGTCTCTTGAAAATTTTTATAATAGGTTAGAGCAGGGCTTAAAATTTCCACTCACCTGCTCGCATTTGGTGAGTGAAAATAACATGGGGGAGAGTGTCAGGAATGGACTTGCCAATAGTGGTGGGACTCACCTGCCTCAACAACCAGAGGCTCACTTCGGCAATTAGCCATCACCTGGGGCTGATTGCAGGTGGTGTATTTAAGGGATGGCCAGACCTGCAGTCTGTGCCTTGTTGTACTGTTTGCTTGGCCCTGGTTTCCTGATCCTGTTTCTGCTGTCCTGACGCTGCCTGAACTCTGCCTGTACTGACCTCGGCTAGTCCTGACCACTCTCCCGCCTGCTCCTGGTACTCCGTTTGCCCGTTTGCTACCGACCCGGACTGCCTGACTACTCTTGTATCGTATGTTTGTTATCTGTTGGAGGTTTGGTTCAGTTTGTTTGTACTGTGTTATGTTTAGTTTTGCACTGCGTTTGTATTGTTAGTCTTTATAAATTATATTATTTACTAGATCTGAAGCCTACGTTTCCCTGTGTCAGTCCACACACTTCTGGTCATACCTGCATCCCTGACAGTGAGTGTTATTGTTGGCTGCTCCTTGCCCATTACTGACTATTCCTGCACCTTCTCTCACTCCCTTTTCTTTTACCTATTAACTTTACTGTATGAGGTTCTCCCGCCTCCCCCAGTACTTTGTCCTGTGGCTCGTCTAGTTGTCTGTATCTGATGGCCACTCCAGCGTCAGATGTTACTATGGTGATGTTGGGCGCATGCGCACCCCCTCACGCAACCTCCTTTCTGCTCCCAGGACAGGAAGACAGACTTACTGGGATCCCAGAGAATGGGGATAAACTGGAGGTGCAGGCAGCCAGGGACCAGGGGCGGACTGACCATTTGGAAACTCGGGCACTGCCCAAGGGCCCGGGGTCAGTAGGGGGCCCCATGAGATGCCCGTGGTATCTTTTTCATAGGCTTTTTTGAGTTTGGGCAAGGACACAGGGGCCCCATGATCCCCTATTGCCCGGGGGCCCCATGAGCTGTCAGTCTGCCCCTGCCAGGGACCGCTCCATCTCACATCACATAGATTCGCTGGAAAGAGTAGAGTACCTCCTGTCCTCAACAGAACAAGACCAGATCCTGCTCGCTGCTGGCTATCATGCACATCCTGCTGGCATGGAAGGTATCGTACTAAGCATCACACACACACCTTATCACACACAGCAGATGGGTACTGGGACAAGGAGGCACAGGAGAAACTGCAGACAGGTACAGGCTAGGGGTCTCTCACATCCCCCCTCTATGACTCCCTTCCCTCTCTCTAACCCCCCTCTCTCTCTTTCTCACCCCCTCTCTCTGACACCCCTCCCTCTTTCTCACACCCCCTCTCTCTCTTTCTCACCCCCTCTCTCTGACTCCCCTCCCTCTCTCTCTCTCTCACCCCCCTCTCTTTCTCACCCCCTCTCTCTGACACCCCTCCCTCTTTCTCACATCCCTTCTCTCTCTTTCCCACCCCCTCTCTCTGACTCCCCTCCCTCTTTCTCACACCCTCTCTCTCTCTTTCTCACCCCCTCTCTCTGACTTCCCTCCCTCTTTCTCACACCCCTCTCTCTCTCTTACTCACTCCCTCTCTCTGACCCCCCTCCCTCTCTCTTACACACCCCCTCTCTCTTTCTCACCCCCTCTCTCTGACCTCCCTCCCTCTCTCTATTCTCCCCCTCTCTTTTTCTCACCCCCTCTCACTCACCCCCTCCCTCTCTCTCTTACCCCCCTCTCTCTCTTTCTCACCCCCTCTCTCTGACCCCCCTCTCTCTCTCACCCTCCCCACTCTCTTTGAGATTGAGGTGCCTGGATTCCAGTCCATGGACACCTCCACCCTTAACTGAAAGTTCAAGGACCTTGGTGTCTCAACCACCATGCAATAGTTCTACTTCATTCCTCCTCCACTGAAGTGTGCAGCATGTATGATGGTGGAGATGCTGAGATTCCTGGATTCTCAGTTAAGGCTGGAGGTGTGCACACTTCAGTGTAGGAGGAATGAAGTGGGACTATTGCATGGTGGTGGAGACTCTAAGGTTCCCTGGATTTTAATTGGGAGTAGTAGTGCCTTAACTTTGGTTTCAATGGAAAGAATAACACATCAGCATTTGCATCAGTGGGAGGAATTATACCCTGTCATTGGTATCAGTAAACGGAACAATGCCCCATGCTTCGTGTCAGTGTGAGGAATAGTGCCTCATGCTTTGTGTCAGTGGAAGGAATAGTACCCCATGCTTGGTGTCAGAGGGAGGAATAGTGCCCCTTGATTGTTGCCAGTGGAAGTAATAGTGCCCCACGCTTGGTGTCAGTGGGAGGAATAGTACCCCATGATTGGTGCCAGTGGAAGGAATAGTGCCCCATCATTGGTATCAGTGGGAGGAATAACGCCCCATGCTTGGTGTCAGTGGGAGGGAGGAACAGTGCCCCATCATTGGTGTCTGTGGAAGGAATAGTACCCCATTATTGGTGTCAGTGGAAGGAATAATGCCCCATCATTGGTGTCAGTGGGAGGAATAGTACCCCCATAACATAGCTTTATTATGTCAATTTAAACATAACAGCAATAGCTTACTAGCAATAAGGTGCAATAAGGCTTAGAATCTTATCACAAGCTGATCTTACAATACCTGACCAAAACCACCATTGAACCTCTTTACATTTCCAATCACCATCTGATTACATTAACTTTACAGAGGAGGTCAAAGCTGTGGCGTCTGAATCCTTTCCTCCTGGGTGACCCAGTACACTTGGCTGAGCTTCAGAAACATCTTCTGGAGTTTTTTGAGTTTTGGAGTTTTTAATTAGTCAGTGGCTAGCACATAAATTCGTTATTCAAGAACACTGTATCGCACTTTTTACAAAGATAAAAAAAAGGTCAGACAGGCCTCATTAGACAGGCTAACAGCACAAACAGGCTCTAGACATTTTAGAAGCTCTGACCCAAGCCAGACAAATCCTTTTGGAGAAGCTGGGCTGTCACATATGCAGGAAATTCATCTTTCACTCAAACCTTTTTTAAGAGCATGCAAACAAGAATGGACATTTTCTGGACAGAGTTCTTCAAAAGGACAAAGTAGACTTGACTGTTCATTTTATTAGGGACCAGACAGGCAAGGCTCACCCTTCTACTGGCTACTGCCTCGCAATTTGTTCAGTATTATGAGAAACTTTATAACTTACCATCATCTGAGGGCACTTTGAGATCTCCAACAGAGTGTAAAACTGCAATACAAGAGTTCCTTCACAAATATGGTATTCCTTCCTTGTCCCCTGCTTCGGCAAAAGACATGGACAAACAGATTTCAACAGAAGTTGTAAAAGCTCTTAAGGCCATGGAACCGGGAAAGAGTCCAGACCCAGCTGGCTTAACCACCCAATATTACAAAACATTTTGAGACATGGTCCTCCCACACTTTCTCCAGGAATTGAATTCTTTGAAAGATAATTTTTTACCTACCAGGCAACTTTTGGAGGCCCATATCACAGTTATACCAAAACAGGGGAAAGACTCCACTCAAGTTCAAAACTAACGACTGATATCTCTTCTACACAAGGATATGAAGCTTTTCACAAAATCCTAGCAAATTGCTTACTCTCTCATCTTAGGTCATGGGTTTCCCTGGACCAGGTACGGTTCATTCCAGGTAGAGAAGGACGTAATAATACTATCAAGGCCTTAAACATACACCACTGGTTGACATCCTCTGGATCTCCTGGGTTCTTTTTATCAAAGAACGCTGAGAAGGCATTTGACAGGGTGGCCTGGGACTATACGGCAGCAATCCTTGTAAAACTAGGACTGGGGCCTGTGATGCGGGCCTTTATTGGCTCCTTATATTGCAATCCATAAGCCTCCGTCAAAGTCAATGGGCACCTGTCTGATGCCTTTTCAATCACAAACAGAACAAGACAGGACCCCTAAGCTGCCCCTTAACCCCATTATTTTCATTTTGACCCTAGAGCTCTTTCTGACAGATATGGGCAGATCCAGACATCTCCGGCATTTCAATTCATTCTTGTAACTATAAAATTGCAGCATTTGAGCATGATATCCTCTTCTTCCTTTCTTGTCCTTTGACTACTCTTCCTACCCTCTTAAAGGTTATACAGAGGTACCAGTCAATATTCAATTTTAAATTTTAAATTAAACCTTGCAAAATCCCACACCCTTAATATCACACTCCCAAGAGAGGTTGTTACACACTGTCAGCGCAAGATCCCCTTAACTTGGCAACCTAGGGGAATTACATACCTAGGCATTCTCCTATCTTCCTCACTTTTACATTAGTTCTCCCTTAACTTTCTTGCTCTCCTCTGTAAGATTTAATATGATTTGGAACACTGGGATGGCCTTTAGTTATCATGGTTTGGTAGAGCTGCAGTAATAAAGATGACCATACTTCCACGTTGCCTATATCTTATGCAGACTATCCCCATTTCTATCCCTCAGACTTTTTTTCAGGCTCTGAGACTGATGTTCTTGGGCTTTTTTTGGAAGGGTAATACCCCAAGGATGAGTATGGCACCATTATGCAAGCTGAAAGACCGGGGGGGGGGGGAATTGGTTTACCGGATCGTATGTCTGTCCTACCACAGGGCGTGCATACTTACCAAAATGGTCGACTGGCACCTACATGCACAGACGAAGGCTTTGGTGGGCCTGGAACAGGACTTAGCTGAGGAACTGTTAACATTCCTGTCTTGGTTTCCCGCATCAGTCACCACAAAACATCTTTACGCACACCCTTTTATAGGCCCAACACTCTCTTACTTTCATTCAGTATGTAAGGATCAATGGCTGTCATCCATGCCAGGCTCGATGATCCCTCTTATAGCCAATCCGTCATTCCCCTAGGCTTGGAACCCTTTTTGAAGGATGTGCCTAGCAAACTCCTACACCAGGGCTAGAGATTTATTAACAAGGGATCTATTCGAATACTGGTGAATTTGGCTAGCAAAGATTCTTCACCCCCTTTTCTGTGGTAGTCATATTTACAGATCTGACATTTTTTGTCTGGGCCCTCATACTGTCTGGCAACCCACATCCTTAGAGACCCTTTGTCTGTCCAAAAGCCCTCGACAACATCTGATCTCTTTGATCTATGCTTAATTGACACAAGATTCTCATGATATTTCTAATCGACATCTACATAAATGGGAAGCATAACTAGATGTCTCGCTATCTGAAGACCAATGGGCACAAGCTCTTAACACCATACATAAAGGCTCGGTTAATGTATTCGTTCAAGAGCACAATTTCAAAATGTTTTAACGCTGGTATCAAATCCCACCACTTTTTGAGCAAAATGTACTCTTCGGTTCCTGATCTCTGCTGGAGATGCAATCAGGCACCGGAATCTATGTTGCATATTTGGTGGGATTATACAGAACTACAGCCTTATTGGAAGGCAGTACATGAAATCATCGTGCAAGTTACTTCTTCTCAGCTAGACTACACTCCTCTTCAATACTTACCTCACTGCTCAATTCCCATGGGTTGAAAATACCACAAATCGCTTGCTATGCATATGGCATCAGCAGCAAGGATGTGCATACCCTGGTACCGGAAACAGAACCATGTCCCTTCTCTCAAAGAATCGTTCCTGAAGCTAAAATGGAGGAACTGATCACCACTGCTCATGGTAGATATTCATCCTATTACAACACATAGGCCTGCTGAACCCACTTTAAAACACAGCCACCTATCTGAATATGTTCACTTGATCACATACTGTCTGCATTCAACCAATTGAGGGTATTTGTCTCCTGGAGAGATGCAGCTCTGTTCCTGCCCCTATTGATAGGGAGACACCTACTTGTGGTGAGAGACTTATTAATGCTCTTTATTTACAGGTCTTCGTACATAGTAGTGGTAGCCGTGTGCAGATGCATACTACCTCCTCCTTTAGGAGGAGGGACCCCCCCTTTTCTCCCCCCCTTCTTTTTTTTTTTCTATCTTCTAATCTTTTTATGCTCCATATTCTTTTCCTTTTCCTTCATATCTCTCACTGTCCTTATTTTTCTTGTTTATCCTTTTTAATCCATACATGTAGGTGATAGAGCCACCCTCCCTTCACACCCGGTACATCTTTTGCCGTGGAGCTTTCTTCATCACCTTTGATATTAATTTTACGTTTTCACACACCTAGACATATACGTAAGCTCTTAAATAAGCACTTTTGCATCTATACACACATAGAGGGACCTGAGAACCTCTTCCCATTGTGAACAGAGTCTCCATTACATGAATCATAGATATATTCAAGAAACCCAGAACAAGCTCGACTAAGAAGTCAGTTGACTGAGACCTTATGCATGAACCAGTAAATGATACATGTTACTATTGCCCCTATTCAATGAAATGATGTTCACTGACTACCTATTGGGAATGCACTCTTCATTAGTATAGGTCAGCTCGAAATAGTCAGGTTGTGATATGGACGCCGTCATGAACCTAACATTAGCAGACACGTCATGCTGCAACATCCAATTGTACTATTGTTCAACTTTTCATTGGAAAAGGTACATATAGTAATACCTATATTGACTGGGCGTTCCCAGTAACTAGTCTGTGAGAGAGTTTTGATCGGAATGTTTCTGTTATTGATAGAGTATTATTAAGATCTCTAATGTAACTACACTGCAATCACGATGTTGTACCAGGATGCTCAACAAGGGAATTGTTATTACTGTTCTATTTCACTGTGATCTGTTAATAGTTGTAGTATTATGGTTTTTGCACTATGTCTGCTTACTTGTACATGTCATCGTTCATATATTCTTCCTAATAAAAGCTATTATGGAAAAATGTTCTTTATGCTGTCTGATTATCAACAAACATTGTTGTAGCACTAATCCTCAGACATGGCCCAAACCACTTATTATTATTATTATTTATAGTATGCTGCTACACTGAAATGCTCTTCGCAACAAACGCAGCCAAGTTAATCAAAGTCAATCAGTTTATACTATATATACATATATGTACATATGCAGCATATGTATGTTTTTCCATTCTATGGATGTACTTTGTGCTAACTGTGTGATTGTATTTGCATTTTAATATGATCTTGTGTAATTGAACTGTAAAACATTGATGTATAGTGCCGTTTTCCAAGCTTTAAACAGATATGTGAATTACCATAGTTAGAGTAGAATAGAATGATGTTCTGTTTTACCCATTCATAATGCTAATTTTATGACATAAATGCTGACTTCATGTCTTGATTGGACTTTGCATTCATTAACCAAATTTAGAAACTGCACAAGTCTTTCTTTTGAATTCTAAAAGGTCTTACAATCCTATAATTTAGACAACATACTTCCTCGAGGCTTGTAGCACATAGATTTTAAGGGTAGCTCAGAATAGTTGGGTTGAATTTCAAAGATTTATCCATAACATTTTTTGACAGAAATGTTGAACACAAGCTTTAAATCTGTTTATAATTATAATGAACCAGCTGTTCCAACTCACCTCCCCAGGGCTATTGCAGGTCCTATGTCCATGTTGTCACTAAGTTGGTATTTGCTCCTTCAACCTAAATATGTGCCCATGCCTTCTGTTGGCCAGCATGTAGGGAAAAAGTGCTGGAACAAAGGATCCTCATGGCTCTTAAAATACCTGTAGTATCCAGTTATCATCTTGCACTCTTCCTTTGAAATTGGTCTAAAACAGCTGAACGGAGCTAAAATGCTTTTACAAGATTACAACTGACAGTTGGCCCACTAATACCTTGGAAATCTCCAGAGGGGGCAAGAGTAAAAGACAAGTAAAGGGTATTCTGGGTTGCTTATCCACAATCCGCAGTAGATGAACAGAATGGTGATAATAACTAAGTTGCAGATACTCCACTTGGTACTGAACTATGCGAGGGCACATTAGAAAACTACTCATCAAACAGAGTAGATGACCTCATAAGGTACATCAAACTAAATTATCTACGTAGAGAAGTTTAACTATAATTAAACGTTATATTGCTTATTTGTCCTCTAAAACTATATTTTGCTGCTTTCTCTTCAAGTAACTCTATCACAAAGCATAGCCATAAGTATTAATTTAATCTTTGAATTTTTAATAATTAATGGAAGCAATCTTAATGGAAGCAATCATTTTTAGTTTTGAAGAAACCAAAATCAAACTTCCTTCTGCCTCTAAATCCTCCCAAAATAAAACAGCCAACAAATATTTCCCCTGTAAATAAACTTACTGCAAAATTCTTGTGGGTTCCCTTGCATGAAATGCCAGTTTTAAAATGCCCCTTACAGATTTCAATGGTAATCAAATCAAGTATTTTACTAGGGCAGTCCATTACCCTCTATTTCTTCTTTGGGAGCTATTCCTCTGTGAATATTCTAGCGTGCTTTGAATCATTACTATGCTGAAAGAATTCCTAGTTTGGCTTCAACTTTTGGATATATGTCCTAACATTCTTATCAAGCCCACATTGATATGATACAGAATGTACAGTATAGTTGCCTTGAAGACTGAAAGCTGCCTAGGCCTTGAAGCAGCAAATTAGTCCAAACCATAACATTTCCACCACTGTGCTCCACAGAATTTCCTCTGAAACATTGTTTTCATAACAGTAGACACATGTCTATATATTCCTATATTGCCATAGATACAAAAAGAAATGATTAACGAATCAATGTATCTAGACCTTCCCAAGGTACTGATGTATAGTCACCACCTCCTTTGATACAAATCATTGAGCACACATGGGTCTACAGTAGATATCCTTCTAAATCCTTTACTATTTCCAGTATAATAGGTGAATTGTGCTAAACTGATAATGATATTCACATGTAATCTCTATGTTAAATTAAAAATGTGTTTTCTCTACGAGACACATAGGCAGACATATCCTAACAAGTGTCAGCCAATAATTGTCCCTTATAGATTGGTACACACCCATAGGAAACAGAAGACAGATCTTTGTTGACACCTGCCAAAGTATACTTTCTTCATGTACAGTTTCATATAGAGGTGTACTAAATTGTTGTGCATATACCCAAGGTTTAGAAGCTTTATAGATGCAATGCCCCATCAATATTTTTTACAGAGGTCACAGCAGACTTCCTACAATAAAAAACCCCAGCCAGATAATCGTCTCTGTATGAATCAATATCCGAAGATGTCCCCTGTGTACACAGGTCCGCATGAGTTTTTAATGCATTATCTCTGCCCATAAATGTCTTGTGGAGCATGTATCCATCATCCTAAAATACATTAGTAAGGTGTCCTCAAAGGTGCTTATTCTTGTATAAAACAGTTTGGATGCTGGTCATATGAATGTCTATCAGATGAAAGTTCAGTGTTTCATCCCACACTTCATCTATAGTCTATAGTTTATTCAAAGGCCCCATGTCTCACATAATTCCATGTAGAAGTTGCAGAAAATATTGCCCCACAAACAGATAACACATAAATTGAGGTAGATGACAATTAGTGTTGAGACAAACAAATTTAAGTTTTGTTTGAGGTTCAGATTTGGTGAACATTACTGAAGTTCAGGTGCAGAATCCAAGCCCTATTGAAGTAAATTGGAGGCAAATATAAAAAAAATAGTAATGGCCATTTTCTAGGCCAGTAAACAAGGGATTGTCAAACAAACAATATAGGAGTGCTGGTAACTGGCCTGGGTTTTTTTACCAAAGCAATATACATTTTTTAAAGTTCTTTTTAGCAGGATGCCAGGGAATGTTATCCAGATTGACAAACAACAATCACATTATATATTAACAACTTAATTCCTTGGCGCCAACAGTACAAACATATGCGGCCTCCTGGTGGCTGGGCCTTGACGCAGAGAGGCTGCATATTTGCGTACCCAAGGTAAACAAATATATGCCCCTATGGTTCACTAAAGAGAAAAGTAGGATAGTAAAGGAAAATAAATCAGCATAGAGGAGATTCAAGAAAACAGGAAGTGTAGCTCACAAAGAAGAATATAAGAATAGAAAAAGGGAGGCCAAACACATTATCAGTGCTGTCAAAGCACAGAAAGAAAGGAGATAAAACCTTTTTTAGGTACATTAGTGATAGAAAGAAAAAATACAATGGGATCACTAAAATGAAAACTGGGCACAACACTTATGTTAAGGGGGACCTGGATGTAGCAAACCACTTAAACAATTACTATTGTTCAGTCTTCTCAGAAATAAATTATAATATCAATAATAAGTTGGGAAATCATATTGGTTCTAGTAATGATAGTTCATTTTTAGGATTTCTTGAGACAGAGGTAGCAGAAGAACTGGCTCAGTTAAAGATTAATAAAACAATCGGCCCTGATGGTATTCATCCCAGAGTGCTTAGAGAACTTTGATGTATAGTTGTTGGACCATTAACTGATCTTTTTAATCAATCTCTTCTAACAGGAGAAGAGACTTGCGGACAGCTAATATTGTACCTATCCATAAGAAGGGTAGCAAGGTAGAAGCTGGCAATTACAGGCAAGTGAGTTTAACATCAGTGGTAGTCACTCCTGAAAAGAAGGATCATTGATCAATTAAAAACACACAACTTACTGGATCCAAAGCAGCATGGTTTTACTGAGGGAAGATCATGTCAGACTAATCTGATTGGAATTTTTGACTATATTACCAATGTTTTGGACCAGGGTGGTGCAGAGGACATAGCATATCTTGATTTCAGCAAGGCATCTGATAGAGTTCCACATAATGATCTAATACAAAAGTTGTGCAAGCTAGGACGTAGCCCTTGGGTGGTTCAGTGGATATGCAGTTGGCTAAAGGATAGATACCAGAGTGTGGTTGTAAATGGGGTTCACTCGGAACAGAGACTAGTCATTAGTGGTGTACCACAAGGCTTTATACTAGGTCTTTTTCTATTTAGGTAGGTCAAACAACACTACATCTCCCAAGGGCTATTTCTCTTTAAGATGATCCCCAGATCCTCCTTTATTAAGTTGGCTACTCAGACATACTCAGTGAGAAAGCAGGAGATATCTATTTGAATTAATCTTAGTGCAGTATTTATTGAAAATGGCTAAATAAAATAAAAAGTAGAGGAATAGCACTCACGTATTACAGTGCCTTTAATACCAACACCAGTATATACAGCCTTTATATGAACCACCTCACATAACTGCCTCCGTTGGCTGGCGTGCATTCCAAGCCTCTGTTTCCTAGGCCAGGCTAGATATCATACAGGACCTAGAAGTAGCGTTCCTTGCGCTTTAACTTACGTTTCAGTAGAGCTTTAGTACCTTCAGGAAGTGCTGGGCCCCCATTTCAAGAGAGTTTTATAAGATCAAACTGACCCTGATTGAGCAGCCATGTTAAAGTGGCCCCCGATGCGCTTTTACTATTGACAACATTACTAAGTGAAAAATTATATATATGTTCCACTGGCTGTATAAACTGCTGCAGTTTACAATTTCATACACTGATACAATTAAGTGCCGGTTCACATATATGCAGATTGGATGCGTTTTGAACCGAATCTAATCTGCATGACATGTGAAAAAACATTGTTTCCTATGGTGCCTGTTCACATATGTCCAGTGCACTGGCGGATTCAGTGAGGCCTCAGTGTGGTTTGAAAATGAGTCTTGTCCAATTTCTGAGCAGTGCAGTCCAGTTCTTGTGCAGATTACAGGCTATTGACTTCTATGGGAACCATTTCTAAACTGCATATGTGTGAACAGGATAATCCTGAGAGCTAATCCCATCCTTAACCTGATGTAAACCTGACATGAACCACTGAAAAAATACTGTATCAATTAGCTGTGAAACCTGATCTTCAATCCGCAACGCACATGTGTGAATAAGCTCTAAATCAAAATCACATAAAAAATTACCTAAAAGAAATAAAACTCCACATGAAGCGATCCCTTATCATATCTCCAGAACCTTACTCTATAGCTCTATCTTGTGGTAATTAAATATATTAAATTAATTTCCCTAAGATTAAAGGATAAGTTTACCTTTTAGACAAAAATAATAACTGCACATTTTTTTGCAGGTAAAAAAATGTGCATTTATTATTTTTGTCTACAGGAGCCTGGAAAGCATTGCACCAGTGATCAGTAGATTGCCAATGCCATGCAGGTCTCCTGCAGACCTGTCAGAATATCAGCTTGCCGTTCGGGATGTACGAGCAATCAGATTTTCTGACAGGAAGCTTCAATGAACTACCATGATGCTCCACAGTGCCGTGGTAGTTCATTGAAAACTACAAGCCGACAGCCTCTAAGACTGTTTGGACTTGTAGTTCATTCATTCACGGAAGTCCACAAATGAATGATGCGGCCATGTGGGCGGAGCCCCTCACAGCCTCGCTGTTTTCAAACATTATAGATAGTACGAGGAGACTTCTCCCCATAATATCTGTCAGAACGATGGGGGCGGCGGATGGCGGCTGTGGCTATAGAACATGTAACATGTTCCACCCTAAAAACCGATGGAACATGTAACATGTTCCCAAAGGTAAACTTATCCTTTAAAGAGGCTTTTTAAGGTAAAAAACTGTAAGCTAAAAATATTTTTTTAATAAAACAAATATATAGTCACTTCCTGTGATGATCCATTGGCTAACTATACAGCCCAAACCTGATGTTGTGTGGGTTATAATCATAGAACCTTAAATTAAAATAAAAATGTTAAAGGTTTCACCTATGATGTCATAAGTAGCCTAAAAAACTAATACCTTACCCCAATATATATGGATACCACAATATGTATGGTTACTCTATCTATACCCTAGGGTGTTATAAATAGTGTAATTTAAAAATTATAATTAAAAATACTAAAACAATGTTTACCCAAAAGTGATACCCTAGAAATCAGTAAGAAAATAATTTAAATCTAAATCTAGGTTTAACCCCATAGGGGTCTGAGATAAGCACACCCTCCTGCCTACATGCCTAAACTAATGACAGATGGATTCCAGGAATCAAATTTCAAAGTGATTTCTCAACAAAATAAAGCATGGAGGCATGGATGCATGGGTGAGTTTTGCTTTTATTATTAAAAATGAGCTAAATTGCATTTTCAGTTAAGTTCCAGGACAATGATCACTACTACTGCTACTTTGTACTCAATATCCATTTGTACTGCTGAATGCATTGCAGAGCACAATAATACATAGAAGAGAGTGAGCGGGTCTGCTCTGCAAAACTACCAAGTGTTCTGAATCCTATGGAACAGTCCCAGAATGTTGGTCTTGCAGAGGCCACATACTACAAATTGTCCAGAAGGATCTGGGTCACTGTACAGAGACAGTGTTGTGCCAATAGCTGAAATGATCTGCACTTTAGTACCTGGTACTGTAATTATGCCAGACTGTCAGGTGTTGTGGTACCAACAGTCACAGTATGCCTCCAGCTTCAGAAGAACAAGAGGCAGAGCAAAAGCATAAATGATATAGAGGTTGGGATAAATAGGATATAGTAACTTTACAGAAAGACCTTGATGAAGTAGAGGGATGGGAAACTACTTGGAAAATTACATTCAGTGTAAGGTAATATAAATGCAAACTACGCTCTAGGGGGAGAACCTCTAGGGGAATCAAGGATGCAAAAAGATCTGGGGGTCCTAGATGATGACAGACTCAGGAATAGCATGCAATGCCATCTGCAGCAAGCAAAGCCAGTAGAATATTATCATGCATCAAAAAGGGTATTTACTCAAGAGATAAAACTATAATTCTACCACTTTACAAAACTTTGGTTTGACCGCATCTTGAGTATGTCATCCAGTTCTGGTCACCAGTCCTCAGGAGGGATATGCTGGAACTGTCCAGAGAAGGGCAACAAAACTAATAAGAGGGCTGGAAGATCTCAGTTATGAGGAATGATTACAAACATTAAGCCTAATCTCCCTGGAGAAGAGATGCTTAAGAGGGGATATGACAGGGATATACAAATAAATTGTAATTCCAACATTGGGAGGAAACTCTTCAGTCTCAGGCCACTCAAAGACGTTCGACGAGAAGTGTTGTAACCTTAAACTGCATAAGGGTTCACTGTCAGAGCACTAAGGATGTGGAACTCCCTTCTACAATTGGTGGTTTCAGTGGGAATTCTGCTAATATAAAAAAAAACACTTAGATGGGCATCTTATTGGACAAAATATACAGGGATGTGGGAAGTGGTAAGGACATAATGTGATTAGGTAAATAACCACTGAACACATGTGCTTACCCCAGGCCCCATTTTTTCTAAAGCATAGTAAACCAGGGGTTGGGGTGCCATGACACAGCCTGTAAGCTGTAACACTGCACTTACAATATTGACCACACACATTCTTTTGACTATATCCCTATGTGCCTAGCTGGAAACACACTTTGTGTTTATTTTTGTTGTCAGGCCTCTGAAGCTGTCCCTCTTAATTATTTTCAAATGTTGGCAACTATACCATTGGTAATTCTGATATTACGGCTTATTCAATTATTTGCAGTGCTGATCAGTCCAAGAAATTCATTCAAACAAGTCTAAGACAGATCAAACTAATCTTCAAAAATGTATATTCACTTGTGACAATTAAAAGAAAACTGAAAGTATAGTTTGCATTTAATGTGTTTGTGGAATAGTGGTGATTAGTAATTAAATAAACTCCAAGGAGCAGGGCCCTCCTAACCCTTTTGTATTGAACTGTATTGTCTCCCATTATATTGTAAAGCGCTGAGCAAACTGTTGGCGCTATATAAATCCTGTATAATAATAATAATAATAATAATAATAATAAATACAGTATTTTCTCCTGGTATAACTTATTAGTAAATGTATCAAAAATGCAAACATTTAATGCACATTTTTATAAGTAGCATTTGTCTGGAAAGTTGAAGCTTTAAAGGGTTTGCAGAGGGATGCATCTATGATTTTGAAAAAAGAAACTGATAAATTGAATGCACTCATAGTACTGCATACAAATTCGTTTGCTGAAGTTTACGGACAATTATTTCATGCTCGTGTTTTTGCCATTTAACCTCATCCTTTAAAAAAGGAGATTGATTTGTTTTTGCTGAATGCATTTAGATTTGGTCCCATTTCTGACAATTTATACAAACTTTGACAGAAGAATTTTCCAGAGTTCCAAAGGCACTGAGGTTTATTCATAAAAGATTAATCAGCAATGCAGCATTTCACCTAAGCTGTACTTGGAATTATTTTGAAGATAGAGACAATTATTTACAAATAAGAAACACTCCTATAGATCCCCTTATGTATCGAGTTTAAGTAATACTGTTATGATTTTGATGATTCTGGGCAATACATATTTTTGTTATATTAGATTTTAAGAAGCTTCCTCTGCTTCCTAAATATAAAGATTTAATTACAATATGAAATATTAGTTATATAATGTTTCTGAGAACTAACTGACAAGAACAATTCTCTGCTGGTCAACAGTAATCACCCAAGGTAGTTGACTGAAAATCTCTCAAAAAGCGAGTATGCCAGAACTAAGAGGATCATAAATGATAAGAGCATTGAAAAAACATAAAACATAAATCATTTGAGAGTTACTTGGAATACAACAAAGATATCACAAGGAAATGAAGCTGGCAAAAGAGCAAGAGCATAAACAAAAAAAAATCTTTAAATATGAAGATTAGGTCCCCTTAAAATGATCTCAGAGTTGGTCACTGGGACAATAACGCAATCCTTTTAAATACATATAGCTCTTGTGATAGTGAACATGCTAAGATGGTAGCTCTGTGACACAGTCTCTTAAATAATTACTGGTCCTAGGTTTTTATGCATCACATTAACATATGTAAATGCTAATTTTAAGCAGTCAAACAAAATAATGTCCCACCTTTTCAGCAAATACATCAGAGTCCATATAATAGGCTTTCCCTCAGACTAAACAACTTACAGTCTGAAAGGTGAATCCTTCAAGCGCTTTCACATCATAAAAACAATAAGTTCACCATCCAGAGTTTAAAAAAATTCAGTTATCATTGCAGGTTGAACCAGGGAGTCGAGGCTGCCGACCCACCCAATCTGTTTAGCAGCCCAAACAGGCCTAACTGAGGACTAGACTACCCTGGAGCCCACAGCTGCCCTAATCTGGTCAGTCAGTCAATTATCTGGGCAAAAAGTATTTCACCATCTTGAGTGCCATTCTAGCTCAAACTCTGTTACATACCCAGGTGTTCTGCTTGGACACATCAGGTTGAACAAGTTTCCATAGGATACAGTGGGTCCTGAAGAAGGTGTCTGCGTGACCATGGAGTTTCCTGACTTTGTTCTGTACTTTTGGCTCCAGGCACACTAGTGTTGTTTTTAAGCTCCTAGAAGCTGTTATTAGCATTTTTTCTGCTCCTAGAAGCTAAATAGTGCTTCCCTATGTGTCCATGCACACTACTTTAGGCTATTAGCAATTTCTTACCTTCAGTGTCTGCACTTTTATATGTTCATTTTTTGTTGATGAAGGGGTTCATTTCTTGTGCTAGCTGCTTTGCATTGGCTCTTTAGCGCTCACTTGTATTTATATTTATTACCTGTTACTTATGGTTGGCTGGACACCTTACAGGCACTCATACCTTGCTGTGCTCTCACGGCCACTGTCTCATCACCAGTGGCCCTTGAATCAGGGCTGTAAGAGAGGCCTCCCTCTACATGTCAGGCTCTGAAATAAGATACGTGACACACAGCAAAAATAAGGTACAGGGATAATAACACAAAATACATGTAAATAAGGCCCCTGAACCAGATGACTTACGTTTGTGAGTCCTCAAAGCACTGAGCACAATAATTTCTAAGCCATTACTTCCTAAGGTGGTTTTAGAGGTAGACAGTTTTTTTTTTACCTTAATGCATTCTAAATACCTACCTGGGACTGATCTTGATCCAGTGCTGTGCCTGAGAGCAGCAGCTCTCTCTGCTTCTTGTCTCTCTCCTCACTGGCCATGGAGGCAGCAGCGAGAGCCATTGGCTCCTGCTGCTGTAAATCACAGCCTGTGAGGACAGTTTGGGGCCATACCATGCTCTGTGTGTCTATGGACACACAGAGCATGGCTTGTGTCTGATCCCTCACAAGTGCCCTCATAGCAAGAGACTTGATACAATGGCACTTGGCAGGGGGGGAGGAGCCAGGAGTGCTGGCAGGGGACCCAAGAAGAGGAGGATTAAGGCCGCTCTGTACAAAACCAATGCACATAGCAGGTAAGTATAACGTGTTTGATATTTAAAAAATATTGTTAAAATCCCTTTAAGTTTATGAGTCAGAATACAGTAGTTGAAAGATGTGTCTAAATTCCAAGCTGACCTGTCAAAGGAAGTTCATTGTGGATAGAGGTAAAGTTATTTTTGTATTAAAGAAGGCAAGGACTCTAGAGAAAAATATAACCTTGCCCCTACACAGAACATTTGAAAGACCTTGTCTTGAATGTGCATTTCACTTGGGGGCACCAGCTAAGAAAAAGTATGGAGGACCTCTGTTATGAGGAAAGATTAACTGAACTGAATTTTTTCAGACTTGGAATGCAGTGGGTTAGGGGACAATTGATTACTTATATAAATACATAAAAGACACATACAGAAAACTCAGTTGAAAGTTATTCACTTTAAAAGTCACAAAGGCATTCTTGTGACTGGAGAAAAAGTTGTTTAACCTCTACATGCAAAAAATGATGTTGTGGCAATTTCCACAAGAACTGAATCTTACAGACTTAGATTGTTTAAAAAAGGGATGAGTGCACTGAAAAAACACAAAATATAAATGGCTGCAATGGCTACAAGATTATGGAGATTATAAATCAAATCTGTAGAAACGTTTAATTACTTACCAAGACATGAGCAATGTAATGATTATTTTTAAAGTGTTACTAAACCCACAACAGTAAAATCAGTCTTTATATGCAATAAAGCATGCTTGTTAGACTCCATAGTTACATTTATACATAAGTGCTTGTTTATGGGGAGAAGACAAAATAAGGATCATGGAGCATTTGATCTCCCTAAACCGTACCATCAGATTTTATTTGGAATATTCGGTACTATTTGGTTAAGTATTTGTTGAAATAAAATGTTTGCAAGATATGTTTGTATGTCCTGTGGACAGTGAAGTCTCTGGAGAGCGCAGACCCATTTTATTGTAATGCCAGCCTGAGATGTATTGGATTTATAAACTGGGGATTTGAGAACCATCAGAACTCAAGAGGAATTTCATATCAGTTGTTTCTGTAACTTCTGAATATATTTGCAGCATATAGGTCTGAGTGGTTAGGCAATTATTAAGACACCGCATGGAATAAGGCATAATAAATCCTCCTAGGAGAAAGATCAGCTGCAGAAAAACTGCAGGCTATACTAATAACCAGGGGCGGACTGACCATTTGGAAACTCGGGCACTGCCCGAGGGCCCGGCGTCAGTAGGGGGCCCCATGAGATGCCCCTGGTACCTTTTGCATAAGCTTTTTGAGTTTGGGCTAGGACACAGAGGCCCCATGATCCCCTATTGCCCGGGGGCCCAATGAGTTGTCAATCCACCCCTGCTAATAACTAATCCTTTGTCCTCTGCTGGCATTTGAAGGCGAGGCTTCCTCTTTGGGTGTTGGCCATAAATATGTTTTATTAGGAATTTAATCATTTTCTTTTATATAGATTACAGTATATGGAAAAGAGTAATCTTTAAATTATATGAATTAGCATTCCTAGTAGAGGTTTCCATTACTTCTATACTGTAGCTCATAAATCTTTTTGCCTCCTGTAAATGCTTTGTTTCTAATTTCCATGTTTTCTTATATAATGATTTTAGAAGGATATGGAGGGTGATTTGACTTTCATTCTCTGCCGCCAGTATTATGAGATGGGTATGTGACCACTCTTGTCCTCCCGATAGTTTACACCATTGAATGTTGGACCATGCAGTCCCATCTTGAATGCCAGTACTTTCATGACTGCTCTGATAAACATCAACCATTTAACTTGTTTGTAAGTATGAAAATGGAGATTACATAGTTGTTGTTGACATCCTTATATACAATTTATTATTAATCTCAAATATGTTCATTTAGAGATTCCTCTTGCTCCTATGAAGAAGATCTAAAAGTTAAAAGGTCAAAACTCCTTGGAGTTATCTTAGGAATGCTGCATTGTTGTTCAGGAATGTTGTATTGTTGTAAATTTACAATAGCTATCTGAGCCAGTGTGTTTTAAATAGAGATGAGCGAATCGAACTAGGCGAACCGGAATTCGAGTCGAATTTCAGGAAATATTCGATTCGTGTCGAAACCGAAATTTTGCCTACTTCGGGTGCGCGAATCGAACATTTCCCGATCAGCCGGCAAAAGTGTCCCTGCAGTGAGCTCCGCTATTTCTGACAGTTCTCTGACAGAAGGAACACATGTTTAGCGGTTGAAACATTGTATCTATTAGTTTACATTTAGGATACAGATGTTTCAACCACTGTACATGTGAAGAAGTTGTGAGAGAACTGTCAGAAATAGAGGAACTCTGCACATACACTTTTTGCCGGCTTGGAATTATTCTTCTTTTCATCCTACTTCTTCTTCTTCTTCATCCTCAGAAGAAGAGGATGAGGATGAGGATGAAGAAGAAGAAGAAGAAGAAGAAGAAGAAGAAGTAGGATGAAAAGAAGAATAATTCCAAGCCGGCAAAAAGTGTATGTGCAGAGTTCCTCTATTTCTGACAGTTCTCTCACAGCTTCTTCACATGTACAGCGGTTGAAACATCTGTATCCTAAATGGAAACTAATAGATACAATTTGTATCTATTAGTTTCCATTTAGGATACAGATATTTCAACCGCTGTACATGTGAAGAAGCTGTGAGAGAACTGTCAGAAATAGAGGAACTCTGCACATACACTTTTTGCCGGCTTGGAATTATTCTTCTTTTCATTCTTCTTCTTCTTCCTCATCCTCATCCTCATCCTCATCCTCTTCTTCTGAGGATGAGGATGAAGAAGAAGAAGAAGAAGAAGTAGGATGAAAAGAAGAATAATTCCAAGCCGGCAAAAAGTGTATGTGCAGAGTTCCTCTATTCTGCAGATACACTTAGAGGAGCTCTGCAGATACACTTAGAGGAGCTCTGCACATACACTTTTTGCCGGCTTGGAATTAATCTTATTTTCATCCTACTTCTTCTTCTTCTTCTTCTTCTTCTTCATCCTCATCCTCAGAAGAAGAAGAGGATGAGGATGAGGATGAAGAAGAAGAAGAAGAAGTAGGATGAAAATAAGAATAATTCCAAACCGGAAAAAAGTGTATGTGCAGAGCTCCTCTAAGTGTATCTGCAGAGCTCCTCTAAGTGTATCTGCAGAATAGAGGAACTCTGCACATACACTTTTTGCCGGAAACCGCTGTATGGAGTGAATGTCCCAGAACTGTCAGAAATAGACTATTTATGACAGTTCTGGGACATTCACTGCATACAGCTGTTTTAACCGCTGTATGGAGGGAATGTCATGGAACTGTCAGAAATAGACTATTAATGACAGTTCTGGGACTGTCCTTCAATGCAGCGGTTGAAACATTGTATGTATTTGTTTCCATAAATGGATCCATTTATGGAAACAAATACATACAATGTTTCAACCGCTGTATGGAAGGACAGTCCCACAACTGTCATTAATAGTCTATTTCTGACAGTTCCATGACATTCCCTCCATACAGCGGTTAAAACAGCTGTATGGAGTGAATGTCCCAGATCTATCAGAAATAGACTATTTATGACAGTTCTGGGACATTCACTGCATACAGCTGTTTTAACCGCTGTATGGAGGGAATGTCATGGAACTGTCAGAAATAGACTATTAATGACAGTTCTGGGACTGTCCTTCCATGCAGCGGTTGAAACATTGTATGTATTTGTTTCCATAAATGGATCCATTTATGGAAACAAATACATACAGTGTTTCAACCGCTGTATGGAAGGACAGTCCCACAACTGTCATTAATAGTCTATTTCTGACAGTTCCATGACATTCCCTCCATACAGCGGTTAAAACAGCTGTATGGAGTGAATGTCCCAGATCTATCAGAAATAGACTATTTATGACAGTTCTGGGACATTCACTGCATACAGCTGTTTTAACCGCTGTATGGAGGGAATGTCATGGAACTGTCAGAAATAGACTATTAATGACAGTTCTGGGACTGTCCTTCAATGCAGCGGTTGAAACATTGTATGTATTTGTTTCCATAAATGGATCCATTTATGGAAACAAATACATACAGTGTTTCAACCGCTGCATGGAAGGACAGTCCCAGAACTGTCATTAATAGTCTATTTCTGACAGTTCCATGACATTCCCTCCATACAGCGGTTAAAACAGCTGTATGGAGTGAATGTCCCAGATCTATCAGAAATAGACTATTTATGACAGTTCTGGGACATTCACTGCATACAGCTGTTTTAACCGCTGTATGGAGGGAATGTCATGGAACTGTCAGAAATAGACTATTAATGACAGTTCTGGGACTGTCCTTCAATGCAGCGGTTGAAACATTGTATGTATTTGTTTCCATAAATGGATCCATTTATGGAAACAAATACATACAATGTTTCAACCGCTGCATGGAAGGACAGTCCCAGAACTGTCATTAATAGTCTATTTCTGACAGTTCCATGACATTCCCTCCATACAGCGGTTAAAACAGCTGTATGGAGTGAATGTCCCAGATCTATCAGAAATAGACTATTTATGACAGTTCTGGGACATTCACTGCATACAGCTGTTTTAACCGCTGTATGGAGGGAATGTCATGGAACTGTCAGAAATAGACTATTAATGACAGTTCTGGGACTGTCCTTCCATGCAGCGGTTGAAACATTGTATGTATTTGTTTCCATAAATGGATCCATTTATGGAAACAAATACATACAATGTTTCAACCGCTGTATGGAAGGACAGTCCCACAACTGTCATTAATAGTCTATTTCTGACAGTTCCATGACATTCCCTCCATACAGCGGTTAAAACAGCTGTATGGAGTGAATGTCCCAGATCTATCAGAAATAGACTATTTATGACAGTTCTGGGACATTCACTGCATACAGCTGTTTTAACCGCTGTATGGAGGGAATGTCATGGAACTGTCAGAAATAGACTATTAATGACAGTTCTGGGACTGTCCTTCAATGCAGCGGTTGAAACATTGTATGTATTTGTTTCCATAAATGGATCCATTTATGGAAACAAATACATACAATGTTTCAACCGCTGCATGGAAGGACAGTCCCAGAACTGTCATTAATAGTCTATTTCTGACAGTTCCATGACATTCCCTCCATACAGCGGTTAAAACAGCTGTATGGAGTGAATGTCCCAGATCTATCAGAAATAGACTATTTATGACAGTTCTGGGACATTCACTGCATACAGCTGTTTTAACCGCTGTATGGAGGGAATGTCATGGAACTGTCAGAAATAGACTATTAATGACAGTTGTGGGACTGTCCTTCCATGCAGCGGTTGAAACATTGTATGTATTTGTTTCCATAAATGGATCCATTTATGGAAACAAATACATACAATGTTTCAACCGCTGCATGGAAGGACAGTCCCAGAACTGTCATTAATAGTCTATTTCTGACAGTTCTATGACATTCCCTCCATACAGCGGTTGAAACCGCTGTATGGAGTGAATGTCCCAGAACTGTCAGAAATAGACAGAAACTGTCACAGAACTGTCCTTCTTCTCATCCTTCTCCTTCTTCTCATCCTTCTTCTCATCCTTCTCCTTCTTCTCATCCTTCTCCTTCTTCTCATCCTTCTCCTTCTGCTCATCCTTCTTCTCATCCTTCTCCTTCTTCTCATCCTTCTCCTTCTCCTTCTTCTCATCCTTCTCCTTCTCCTTCTTCTCATCCTTCTCCTTCTCATCCTTCTCCTTCTCCTTCTCATCCTTCTCCTTCTTCTCATCCTTCTCCTTCTTCTCATCCTTCTCCTTCTCCTTCTTCTCATCCTTCTCCTTCTCCTTCTCATCCTTCTCCTTCTTCTCATCCTTCTCCTTCTCCTCATCCTTTTTCTTCTCATCCTTCTCCTTCTTCTCATCCTTCTCCTTCTTCTCATCCTTCTCCTTCTTCTCATCCTTCTCCTTCTTCTCATCCTTCTCCTTCTTCTCCTTCTTCTCATCATTCTCCTTCTTCTCATCCTTCTCCTTCTTCTCATCCTTCTCATCCTTCTTCTCATCCTTCTTCTTCTCATCCTTCTCCTTCTTCTCATCCTTCTCCTTCTCCTTCTTCTCATCCTTCTCCTTCTTCTCATCCTTCTCCTTCTTCTCATCCTTCTCCTTCTCATCCTTCTCCTTCTCCTTCTTCTCTTCCTTCTCCTTCTTCTCATCCTTCTCCTTCTTCTCATCCTTCTTCTTCTCATCCTTCTCCTCCTTCTTCTCATCCTTCTTCTCATCCTTCTTCTTCTCATCCTTCTCCTTCTTCTCATCCTTCTCCTTCTCCTTCTTCTCATCCTTCTCCTTCTTCTCATCCTTCTCCTTCTTCTCATCCTTCTCCTTCTTCTCATCCTTCTCCTTCTTCTCATCCTTCTCCTTCTCCTTCTTCTCTTCCTTCTCCTTCTTATCATCCTTCTCCTTCTTCTCATCATTCTCCTTCTTCTCATCCTTCTCCTTCTTCTCATCCTTCTTCTTCTCATCCTTTTCCTTCTTCTCATCCTTCTTCTTCTCATCCTTCTTCTTCTCATCCTTCTCCTTCTCATCCTTCTCTTTCTTCTCATCCTTCTCCTTCTCCTTCTTCTCATCCTTCTCCTTCTTCTCATCCTTCTCCTTCTCCTTCTTCTCATCCTTCTCCTTATTCTCAGCCTTCTTCTTCTCATCCTTCTCCTTCTCATCCTTCTCCTTCTCATCCTTCTCCTTCTTCTCATCCTTCTCCTTCTTCTCATCCTTCTCCTTCTCCTTCTTCTCATCCTTCTCCTTCTCCTTCTTCTCATCCTTCTCCTTCTCCTTCTTCTCATCCTTCTCCTTCTTCTCATCCTTCTCCTTCTTCTCATCCTTCTCCTTCTCCTTCTTCTCATCCTTCTCCTTCTCCTTCTTCTCATCCTTCTCCTTCTCCTTCTCCTTCCTCATCTCCAAGGGCATTTAAATTAAAGGTACAGTGTTCTGCACTAATTTAAAGGCTCTCTGAAGCCTAGAAACCCTTTAAATAAGTCATCTTCGTAGCGGAGAAATTCGCATCGAATCGAATTTCACACTGGAATTCGCCGAATCAGCCGAATCGAATTTTTCATTTCTTCGCTCATCTCTAGTTTTAAATTGTGATGTATTTTTTAAAAATAATTTTGTACAATAAACTATATGAGTAAAAAAAGTTCCTTATGAATATATGTGTGATGGTATGTCCGCTGCATTAAGGTCCCAAAGGGGATCTTTTCTGTTTGCATTACTTCTATACTGTAATATTATGATTTTTCATTATGTTTTGTGCTTTAAGTAGACAATGCACAATAAAGTGAATGAAACATTCTGGAAATGATGATTTTATCTGTATTTGTAGAAAGATAAAAGTGATGACCTTGAAGCCAAATGATGTCTTGAATGTTTCTGTGCAATCAAGTGCTAAGTGCATTGAATTGTTGAGCCGTGCAGTAGATGAGGTTAGAATGTGGAGGAACACTGACCAATGTACAGTACATATGTAACTAAGGTGCTCAGTGTGATTTAACTTGAAAATTATATATATATATATATATATATATATATATATATATATATATTTTTTTTTTTTTTTAATTATTATTATTTCCGCTTTAATTTTTTTTTTTAAAAGCTGATAAATTAGATTTTTTCCTTTTGTATTGGTATAATGCAAGCATTTAAACACACATTATAAAATATATTACAATATATTTAAATCTTGCCATACTTTTGTGCAGTTCTGAAATGTGCGAAGGGTTTATTTAATCACCTTATTTTTTTCCATAAATTATAGTGGCATCCCTCTGAGCCAGCCAATGCCAACCCAAATGACAAGGGAGTGTGAAGGTGGAGGCAGTAAATCATATGGGAATAGAAAAACATAGAATAACTCAGTGTTGAGTGACAATGCAGCTCTACATGAGCATATTGAAGAGCTGGGAGCCATTTTTAGGTGGACGTTGTTAAGCGTTTACCAATAAATTAGGCAATTAAAGGGGTTATTTACTAAAACTGCATGGTGTAAAATCTGATGCAGCTCTGTAGTATAGAAACCAATTCTCTTCCTGGTTTTATTGTCAAAGCTTCATTGAACAAGATGAAGTTAGAAGCTGATTGGCTACCATGCACAGCTGCACCAAATTCTGAGTGCAACAGTTTTAGTAAATCTCCCCCACAGTGTCATCCGCAATCTCTGTATAAAAGAAAGATGCAAGGTCCATTTTTTAAAGCAAAAATGGCAATCACTCAGATTAGTTTATACAACACAAAAATCCTCCAGTATACTTACCAGCTGGTCAGTACAAAAAGCTTAAACTGTTAAAACAATTTGCATTAAAACAAAGGTTACAATACATTAAAAAAAAAGGTCCTTAACTTAAGCATTTCCTACTCCTTATGAACCAGAGCAATTTTAAAATTTCTACTATGTTCGTATTTATTAGGTGTTATTTTTGTCATTACTTTTTTTTTTTTTAACAATTGGCTTTTATTCAAAAAGAAAAAGCAGAACATATTTGTCATTACTTAAGATAACAACATAACGCATACATGTTTTTGGGGGACAAACTAGTCTTACTTTTGGCAATATTTTTTGCAAAATTTTTTTTTTCCTTTATATTCATTTTTTGACAAGTGTTAGTTTTTCATTAATGTTAGTTTCATTTTTTTCTCATTGCACATCACTGCTGCATTGCTTGTATGAACAAGCAATTGTTTTCTATGTGCCTTAGCAGTGATTTGGGTATTCTTTTGTAGTAAAACAGCGGTTACTGCATATAGCATGAATAAGCCCGTAGGGTTAAAAAGGGGGAAAACATTTTTATTGAATACATTTTTTATTTTATCTGTAAGTTTTTTTAATAATGTCACACATTTGATCTGCATATGAATCCAATAGTAGTTTAAATTTTTCATATTACCTTCAAATGTTATTCTACACAGTAGTGTCTGCATTCTCACTGCTGCTCCTACTGTATAGCACAAAGCAATTTCTGGCCATCATTTTGACAGCCAGTAATTGCTGGTAATAGCAGTGGGAAGGGGGGGGGGAGCTGTGCCAGAGGGACAGGGTCTGGATGTAAAATATGCTTACTAAAAACTTTGCTGGTTTTTTTTATATTATATCTCTTATGTTCAAATTACTCAAATGGTTAAAGATCATCTCTGCTTTTGTAAACAACTTAATGATGTGTAAGTGTTCTTGCAACAGTGTGATACTCAGCCAGCAAAATGACACATCCCCCAGGAAGTGTGTCCATGATATCCTGAGCTCACAGGAAAAGGGCAGAATGACACCAGCCATCAATTAACTTAGAACAGTACCATCTAGCACATGTGTGTCAATCTGGTGGCCCTCCAGCTGTTGCCAAACTACAAGTCCCATGAGGCATTGCAAGATTGACAGTTTCAAGCATGACTCCCAAAGGCAGAGGCATGATGGGACTTGTAGTTTTGCAACAGCTGGAGGGCCGCCAGTTTGACACCCCTGACTTAGCAGAAGAGCAACTTTTCATGTACAATAGCAATGGAAAGAAGGTGGGTTTTGTAATGAAAGATGCATTTTTAATTGTTATCAGTTCTGGGCAATTTATAAAAAAAAATGAAAATAGAGCTTTACTTTTAAGGGAAACTATAAAGGTTTTGTTACATTTGATTGCTTTGAAATTTTACATGTTTGAAAACTAATTCACCAGAATCAGTTCCTCTTCTGCAGATTAAAAATCCAAATGTGTGCTGTTTCTAGTAGTAGTGAGGAAAGATAACTGCCTCTCCTCAAAATCTTTCAGCTGTCACTGTTTGTGATCTGGTATCATGCTATTCACAACACAGGCTATCTGCTCCATTCACAGCATACTAATAAACTAGATTTATGAAACTCTTTAAGACTAGACTCCCTCCTGTTACCTATTGGCTGCATGTGCTACATTAATTATTTATAAACAATACCTTATCTGTCGTGCAATATTTTATTTTTATTTTTTATCCTGTACAAAATAGATGAATAAACAAAATATATGCAAGCATGCTATACTGCCCCTTAAAATAACTTAACTGCAGGATTAAGTTGCGGGCAGATACGCTACTTGAATCTATTTTCAGATTTCTTACTGAGCAACCTCAGAGCCCCAAAAACCAACAGCACATATTTATATAGATACCAACTATAGCTTGCATGGTCATACTCTGAAATGCCTTCTTGTGTCTTTTGTAGCTCCCTATTCAACCCTACAAAGCATATGGGGTGTTGATTTACTAAAACTGTAGAGTGCACAATCTGGTGTAGCTGTGCATGGTAGCCAGGGGCGTATTTACCACAGGGCAAACAAGGCATTTGCCTAGGGTGGCATCTTTCAGGGGGGCAGCGGCATTTTTCAGGGGGGCAGCACCGCCCCCCAAAAAGAAGGGATAGAAGAAGGGACACACGCAGCATGGCGACCAGGTGGGATCTGAGACAGGCTGCGGATGCTTGATGGTGTACATAGAGCCTGACTCTTGTTCACAGGGATGTCCGGAGCTGTGAAGGTGAGTGTCTTCTCTATAGTAGGGGTTGGGGGGGTGCCAGTGTATGGGGGGAGGTGGTAGTGGAAGGCTCTCTCGGGTGTGGGTGGGGGGAGGGCTGGGGTGTTGTTGGTCAATGTCAGGCTCTTTTTGTGGGGGTGTTTGTCGGTGTCAGGGTTTTGCACTCTTCTGTGCACTGCAAGTGCAGTTCTCTAGATCTGAGGGGAAGCTCAGAAATGAGAGGGAGCTCTGTTGACTTCCATCATGCAATCACGTGCAAGCAAAAATGCTGTTTTTTTTTTCATTTTCCTTACATGTGATTGGGTATTCTTTGCAAAGTGAAGCTGTACCACATTTACTAAACTCTGGAGCAACTGCACTTGCAGTGCACAGTATATTTACCTTTAGTAAACCAACTCCAATGTGTATTTACTTTTATTATGTTCAACAAGTAAGTTGCCTAATGGAAGTGAACACTTAAAGCACACTGCAGCACTGCTCCAATAAATGTTCACTCTTACCTTCCAATCAAAGATTTACACTTTGTTTGGATTCTGAAACTTACCGGTAATTCACTAGTAATTAATATTCTTGAGCAGTGATGATGCTATATTGTCTAACTTCATACAGATTCGGACAGTCAAAGACCTAGATACAGTGGAAGGTAGTCTACCAAGGTAGAAACAGAAATTCTGTGCTCTCAAAATACACTTAGCGACATTTACTAAAAAGAAGAAATAAATGTTACCTGTGAACAATTTGTAGCCAAACATGCTGCTAGCAAGGCCTGAGCTTGTAATTTACACTAGAACAAAAAAATCTAATTGTAGGTCCAGTTCACTTCAGGTTTGTTCAAATTGTTGTAAATTAAGCCCTGATGAAGGAGGTGCTCTTGGAACCCCAGAAAAGGTGTTGGCTACCTGTTGGCATCTCTGACTCAAAATAAAGTTGTATCTGGACCACTTAACAGTGGTGTAGCGCTTCAGTTTTTTATACTACAGTATTTTTGTCTGCGTCTGTTAAAAATAGCATTACTTCAATATGTAGAAATTGCTAATTTGCATTAGTGTGTAACTAGAAAATGTGTCTAAACTGCAAGTGTATGTTTATTCATCTTGCTGAAGATTTATACACAAAAACAAATGTTGTCCTGTTCATAGTGGATCACTGTCACTGTGGTCCCGATGCACCCTAGAAAATTGATCTGTATCATAACTAGGCAATGTTTTCCCTCTTCATCACTGGAAACAAATTATTCATCACCCTTGCTGCCTAGTCTAATGTGTTGATGTTGCTGCAAAAATAAGATTTATACTGGGGTCGGGGGGTATTAATATCACGGCGGTTCTGATGCACCTGGAAAAAATATATGCATTGCCTCCTTACACTTACCAAATTGTAGATTTACTTTAAAATTCTACTTTAGTTTTCTTTGTTATTGTCCTATCTGCCTGGTTCATGATACTGAGCCTACTAGTGGTGTTACTGTTATACTCCTGCATCCCAGAGTAAGCCATATCTTTTTAAAAATAGTGACAGCTAGCATGGGGAGAAGATCCCCCCACTAGCTGTAACTACATGCAACAGTGTGGGCAGTGGCTCCGAGAGTGGGAACATCCCATATGGAAGAAAAATATATTTGAAATATATTTTAAAAATATTCTTTCCAAATATATTGCCATATATTTGAAATGCTACAATTTTGGCCATATTCAATATATTTCAATATATATATATATATATATATATATATATATATACTGCATGTTGAAATGCATTTTTATTACAAAATATATGAAAAATATTTTTAAAAATACATTTCAAATATATTGTATGTCTTTAAAAATTAGAAAATGTACATTTGTGGACATTTTTGGAATGCATTTACAAATATATTTAAAAATATGTTAAAATTACTTTTTTATATGTTAAAAAAATCTGAAGAATATATTTTAAAAAATTTATTTTTAAAAACATATTTTTTAAAATAAATTTTTCAGATTTTTTTTACATATAAAAAAGTCATTTTAACATATATTTGTAAATGCATTCCAAAAATGTAGATTTGTATTTTTAAAGACATACAGTATATTTGAAATGTATTTTTAAAAATACGTTTCATATATTTTGTAATAAAAATGCATGTCAACATGCAGTGTGTGTATGTATATGTATATATATATATATATATATATATATATATATATATATATATATATATTTATTGAAATATATTTTAAAATGTATTGAATATGGCCAAAATTGTAGCATTTCAAATATATGGCAATATATTTGGGAAGAATATTTTTAAAATATATTTCAAATATATTTTTCTTCCATATGGGATGTTACATGTTCCACCCTAAAAACGGGTGTAACATGTAACTTGTTCCCAAAAGTGAACTTATCCTTTAACAATTCACAATATGTAGCATTAACATAAATGTAATGCAAAGTCACTTTCTCTGGTTTGCCCTATTAAAAGCTAAAGTAAGGTAGCAGTACCATTATGGATTGCAACATCCACAATAGCCCTTCTATACTATTACCTGTGAGGTACTATTACATGTGAGGTACTAGAGTGGCCATGTAAGGTATGTCAGAGGATTGGAAGCTTTAAATGCAAATTTTAATTTATTATTTGTGCATTGGATAAGTAATATACGTTATATTGCACCTTTTGGATTGACTTTTTAGGGGTGTTTTTTTTATTCTTTATAAACATTTGACCTGGAGGTTGTATATTTCATGTGTCATGTGGCCCATGTTGTTTCTGGATCAGAATGCTTAAGTGGCCTGTGGCCCCACCCCTCGCTTATTGAGAAGGAGGGATATACAATACTATCATAGTTGATAGTATAGTATGATATATAAGCTGGTGTCCAGTCATTCATATTTTTGGCTCTGAGGGCTTGTCCCTCAAAAGACATAAGCCACATGAACGCTGTATGTCCCATGTCATCAGTTGAGCGCTGTGAATCTGCAGGCAATCTTGCTTGCATTCTAAGATATGCTCATTTATGTCACATGTTTCTTAGTATAATACTTGTTTTAATTTTCCAATAAAATTGTGCAATGGTAATACGCTAGGTTGGTGTGCCTTCGTTGTCGTTTTGTAGTGCATATGTAAGGATACCAACAGTCCTGAGGGACAGCAAGACACACTGGCATTATATCTATAAGCCAGATAAGTGGAGAGTTCAACAAGCCTTAAAGCACCAAACTCTAGTGCAGGAGGTTATTGTTTGGGAGAATACAGAGATCATGGTACCAAACTGAAAAATACATCTTTATTAATGTAATATACTGTAGATCTCACTATCATTTACCTGTGTGCTTATACACAATAAATGTACTGTATGTCTTGTTTCTTCACAGGCATGTGTTGCAAAATGGAACAAACTCAGCCCATTTAAATTATCTGATGTCAAAAACTATCCCCACATTCAATTGACAATTACCTAGCACTTTTACACAATCAACTGCCATTTTGGAGAGAGTAATAAAGCAAAAACAAAACGAACAACATCAATCAGAAATGTAAGATTTCTAAAGTGTATCTATAGCCCAAACTTTCCCTGTCACAGCTTCACACTCACTTCCTTTATAGTAAAAGGTTATCCACGAACAGGAAGGAAGGGGAAATTTCTCTAACTGGGGTTTTAACCTTTCCAACCTTCTATCCAAAACAAAGAGGTTTTGGTTATAAATACACGTTAATGGTATTACAAATCCATCAGTGTATTCTAATAGACTTAACAGAGTCACAAGATGAAATATCAAAAGTTTAAACTGAGCACTATAAAAAGACGTGTTTGCATTCAATATATCGGATGTTAATTGTGGCAATAAAAAAATGAACAATCAAGATCTTGCTTTACAATTGCCAAGTACTTAATAGAACAAGTGACTAAGAGGTTGCTGTAATTATTGATAAAGTTGGAACAGATCTCTTAAGTACAGAAGTGCCTGTGTATTTTACAACTGGCAACACTAAAATTTGACAGAATGGTTTGAGTGAGTTGCCGTAGCTTATTCAGGTCGAAAGCCCAATTAAAGATAATATGTTTCTGTTTTTTAACTTTGAATAGAATGAGGATGGGTTAGAATAAAAGCAGGAAATGGCAATAAAAACTCCTCCAACTCTATTTAAAAGTGCAAATAAAGTTCAAGCATCCATGTTTTAGTAGAAAGTAAAGTGGCTAGGTGGTTAGCAATTCCACCTAGCAGCACTATGGACATCATTTGAATCCCAACCACAACACTACCTGCCTGGAGTTTCCATATTCTCCCTGTGCCTGCATGGGTTTCCTCGAGTACTCTGGTTTCCTCCCACACTCCAAAGACACTCTGGTAGGTAAATTGGCACTAGTATGTATGAATGTGAGTTAGAGACCTTAGATTGTTAGCTCCCAGAGGGCAGAGACTGATGTGAATGTACAATATATATGCAAAGTGCTACATAAATTGACAGAACTATATAAGTATCTGTAATAAATAATTAAGACTATAGACATACCATACTCAAAATTTGGCAGTATATGAAGCGCACTACTATATAGCCCAACTAAGTCCTACCCTCAGAATGGTCAAAGGTGTTCCCATTATGACCCAAATAGTATAATTTTCAGTTTAGAATATACAATAAATACTATATATATAAATATACATATACAATTTTTTTATATACTGCATATCGTTACACAGTTATTATTTCCCTTTATATTTATTGTAAGACATGTCTCTGCCTTACAGTCTAGGTATCCCTTTTACAGATATAAAAATGTATTGTAAAAGAATGGTGATTTTGGCTTCTGAATTGCTGGTAGAAATCAAAGGTTGAATTCCAAATTGGTACTATAAATAAGGTTAGTTGCATTCAGATTTGACATGTTTCCTTTATTTTTTTTAAATCTGGAAGAGAGAAAAGTGCTTTTCCATTTGGTAGGTCATAAAGGTGAATGTGCAGAATCATGCAAGACCAGAAGGGAAGTACATTAGTCTCTACACATCCTAGTGCCAACAGTTTGTTTTCTTTCATTTTTTTTTATATGTATATATGCCATCAGCAACTATTTTATTTTTTATTTTGGAAGGCAGGAACCTTGCTTTCAAACTTGCTGACTTTTCTGTATACATTTAAACATGATTTATTAGTTCCATGACAATAGATGTGACTTTGTGATCAGAAGGATTCTGCCTGTATATTTGCGTGCAGTGTAAATGACTCCCAATGCTGCCCCTCCCTCCCCCAGTGTCAGTTCAACTTAAGAATTGCAAGAGGATGATACTAAGTCAAATTCTGGTATTTATACTGTCTTCATAATTAATAATAATTAATGAATACTTTACATCTGTTTTTGCCATATGTTTTTGGAAAATGTGAAAAGAAAATGAAAACTTTTGTTTTACACAAATTTGTCAATTTATAAGCTATTTCTAGCACACAGCATGAACATACTAAGAAATGCACCCCAAAACACATTCTGCTACTCCTCTTGAGTATGACGATACCATGTGTGAGACTTTTTCACAGCATATCCACACAGAGGGGCCCAAAATCCAAGCAGCTCCTTGAGCTTTCAAGGAGCATATGTTAGGCATAAATCATGCATATAATTTCCTGACTACCTATCACATTTTTGAAGGCCCTGGAGCAACAGAAAAGAGGAAATGCCCACAACATTACCACATTTTGGAAAGTAAACACCCCAACATATTTTCTATGATGCATAATGAGTCTATTAAACATGTAATTTTTTTGCCACTTTTTTAAAAATGTGGAAAGAAAATGAAAACATATTATTTTAAATAAATTTGTCAATTTATAAAGTATTTCTAACACACAGCATGGTCATAGAGTTGCATCCCAAACTACATTCTGCTACACGTGCTGCGTATGGCATTTCATCTGTTCATACTCTGAATCCAAATCAGACAGTGAAAGCTATCTGCTGCTCTCATCTGTCATGGTGAGGATTTGGCATGGCTGCACTGGCATGGCTGATCAGGACACCGATGAGGCTGCACTGGCATGGCTGCACTGATGTGGCTGATTAGGACACCAATGAGGTTGCAATGGTGTGGCTGCACTGGCATGGCTGATCAGGACACTGATGAGGCTGCACTGACATGGCTCACCAGGACACTGATGAGGTTGCCTTTGCATGATTGATCAGGGCACTAATGAGGCTGCATTTGTGTGCCTGCATTTGCATGGATGATAAGGACACTGATGAGGCTGCACTGGCATGGCTGAATTGCCATGGATGATCAGGACACTGATGAGGTTGCACCGGCATGACTGATCAGGACACTGATGAGACTGAAATGGCATCGCTGCATTGGTATGGCTGATCAAGACACTGATGAGGGTTGAACTGACATGGCTTTACTGATGTGGCTGATCAGGACACTGATAAGGCTGCACTGATATTCATGACTGGCTTGGCTGATCAGGGCTCTGATGTGGCTGCACTGGTGTGGATGAATGGTGGCTGATTAGGGCTCTGATGTGGCTGCACTGGTGTGGATGAATGGTGGCTGATCAGGGCTCTGATGTGGCTGCACTGGTGTGGATGAATGGTGGCTGATCAGGGCTCTGATGTGGCTGCACTGGTGTGGATGAATGGTGGCTGATTAGGGCTCTGATGTGGCTGCACTTTGTGTTTACATGCTGTGTAAAAATCAGAGTATTTAACACTGTGTGATCCTCCACAGATTGGCTCTCCTTTCCTTACATGTGGTCACTGTGTGAGGAAAGAAGAGCTGATAACTAGTAAATGAATTGTGTTTATTTACACTATGACAGCTGTGTTTGGCCTTTTACCCCTATCTGTGATCCGCTGTGTCGAAGCACACAGTGGTCACAGAGTGCTCCCGATGCGGACCCCAGGGGACTCCCTCCCAGAATTAGGGAGCCATGCTGAGGATGTATATTGGCAAAACGGCAGGTGTCAAGTGAATAATACATTTCTAATAAACCTTTTTCAGATTACAACACTATGTGTTCGAATACAACACTATGGTGCTGTGTACTTGTATTTTCTGCTTCATTTTCTAGGTTTTGGGGACCTCCCACTCCTCTCACTTTTTAATGAGTCAATAACATTAGCATCTTAGGTAGTTATCGATGTTCCATTCAATGTTTTTACTTTTCTCCCCTCATTTGTATCTATTTAATTAAATTTTATATATATATATATATATATATATATATATATATACACACATACACACACATAGAGCACTGAAACTCATTGAAAACACATAAACAAAATCATGTAAACACGTCTACAAAGATTACATCAGGAAGGCAAAAACTTTTGTGTGAACAAAACCTAATACTTCCTGGTATGTAATACTTTTCACAGAGATCACAATGATCTCCCTGACAATGCCTTCTTCTGCTTTTCTATCTAGAAGGACACCATCTTTGTTGAGTCATTATCCATGGTTACCATCTACTTTTGGACTGAGATGCCAACTGAGTAATGACACAGTCATGTAAGTTCTGGTGCCTGTGTAGTTTTTTGCTATGTTCACAAATGCCTGACATTAATTAAACCCTGCTGCAGCCTCTCATCTTATGACTTGCTACAAAGTTACAAAGTTGCAATCTAATCATTAGGAAAGAGGTGACTGAGGAAATGCATCATACTTCTTACAGCAGACTGTTGACATTATATGGAACTATGGGACTGCTTTATTGATAAAAGGTGGGGATTTTCTTACATACTGTTGATGTATATTGTGACATGTCAAAAATTATTCATGCAGAAGCTACCTAAAGGCCTGCTTTAACCCTTTTCCTGACTAAGGGGTAAGAACTGATTAAAAGTGTGACATTATTTGTATATCAATAATAGCATTATACGTTGGCACATTATTTGCCTGCATATTAGCACTGAAAACATTTAAAGCAGTTGTAAAGGATGCATTTGTTAAAATAATAATTACCGTATTTTTCGCTCCATAAGACGCACTTTTTTCTCCCCAAAAAAGGGGGGAAAATGTCAGTGCGTCTTATGGAGTGAATGTAAAGCGGCCGGTCCAGTATTTCTGCCGCCACCATGTCAGAATATCGGGCCGGCCGCTCAGCTCTTCTTTCCTGCAGGACCTTACCTGTTCCTCGCTCCAGTGCTGCAGTCTTCCCACTGTGGCTTCTGTGGCAGCTGGGTGCCCACTGCGCAAGCGCGAGAAGCGCCGCGCTTTGTGAATGGTCCGGTGTCTTCTGGGACACATGACAGATCCCAGAAGGCTCCGGGCCATTCACAAAGTGCAGCGCTTTGTGCGCATGCGCAGTGGGCACCTTGCTGTCACAGAAGCCACCGCAAGAAGAAGAGGGAAGGACAACTCCACGGAAGTGGGAGCGGGTACCTGTCAAATTCAGGTACCCGCTCCCCCTCCCTCCCCATAGGTCCGCAGTCTCTGGTAATCTCCTTTACTGTCTGCAGTCTCTGGTCATCCCCTGCACTGTCTGCAGTCTCTGCTCTTCTGTACTATGTCCACAGTCTCTGGTCATTCCCTGTACTATGTCTGCAGTCTCTGGTCATCTCCTGTACTGTGTCCGCAGTCTCTGGTCATTCCCTGTACTGTGTCTGCAGTCTCTGGCCATCTCCTGTACTGTGTCTGCAGTCTCTGGTCATCCCCTGTACGGTGTCCACAATCTCTGGTCATCCCCTGTACTGTGTCCGCAATCTCTGGTCATCTCCTGTACTGTGTCTGCAGTCTATGGTCATCTCCTGTACTGTGTCCACAGTCTCTGGCCATCTCCTTTTCCATGTCTGCAGTCTCTGGTCATCCCCTGTCCTATGTCCGCAGTCTCTGGTCATCTCCTGTACTATGTCTGCAGTCTCTGGTCATCTCCTGTACTATGTCCGCAGTCTCTGGTCATCTCCTGTAGTATGTCCGCAGTCTCTGGTCATCCCCTGTACTGTGTCTGCAGTCCATTGGTTCAGAATATTTTTTTTCTTGTTTTTTTCCTCTAAAACCTAGGCGCGTCTTATGGTCAGGTGCGTCTTATGGAGCGAAAAATACGGTATGTTATATTTACCTGTTCTGTTCAATGGTATTACACGTATTACACAGAGTGCCGCTGAACATCCTCTTCTGGGTTTCCCCCCACTGGTGACCTTGGCTCCTACTCTTCTGTGTGTGCCCCCTGAGCAAGCCGCTTGCTATTGGGGCACACCTATGGGCTTGATCCCAAGCTGGGCTGTGTGTCTATAAACACACACAGTGTGGCTTGGTTTGACCCCCGATCCCTCCTTACAGAATTTGATTGACAGAAGCAGGAGCCAGTGGTACCCACTGCTGCCTTTCTGTCCTATGAAGAGAGGAAAACAGATCAGTGTTGTTGAAGATGGGCACAGCGCAAGATCAAGATAGGAAGTATATTGAGAAGTGAAGGGACGGAGTGTGGATGATGTGTAGTTATAATCCAACATCACCACATCTTTCATCAGAATATTGAAAGGAGTAGGATGTAGCTTGGTAGCACTCTGGGAGAGAGGTTTCCATGCAGTCGGAGATATCTGTATATTGCCGATGTTAGAGCCATCTACCTGAGCAGCAATGAAATGGGTTTAAAGTGTTATTGGCAATTTTATTCCGTTATTATGTGAGTGCATTTTTTTCTCTTTCCTAATACAGTATAAATACCTCAGTGAGCACTATGTCAGCATTTGTATCATTTTGAGCACTGATCTGTACTTTATCAACTGAGCTGAGAGGATTACTGGATTTACAGAGTGAGAGTTCTGGAAAGGATTGCTTGAGTCCTGGGAGAGCCCAGCTGGATTTATATCAGATTGATTTGATTAAAGGCTCAATATGACCTTTGTAATGAGGGTCAAGGTGAGGGTGTGCCCAAAAGGGATTTGGTGGAGGTGTCTGCTATTATACAATCTGATCTCACCCAGTTGAACTGCTCATGTGAACTTGATCATGACTGGTGGATTGTATAACAATTTTATTCACAGACATTTAGGGGGTTATTTACTAAAACTGTATGATGCAAAACCTGATGCAGCTCTGCACAGAAACCAATCAGCTTCCAGGTTTTATTTTCAAAGCTTAATTGAACAAGCAGAAGTTAGAAGATGATTGGCTACCCTGCACACCTGCACCAGATTTTGGGTGCTCCAGTCTTAGGAAATGTCCCTTTTACAGTATCTGTTATGTGGTGATGTTGGATTATAATTACACACATGTCTATAGCACAATTCTGATTTATGCTAATTTCTTTCAATGTATATGAAAAAAACAATGTTACTAGTTTTTATAACTGTTATAGCTGTCTGTTTGTTTATATTATCTTACAGCATTTGTATTGATAAATGAAAGCCTGTCCTGCAGTTTAAGCATGTCAATGCTACAAAAAGAGCAATTACCAGATGTACAGATAGACAAACTTCTCATCTCCTGCCAAAAACCTAAAAAAATCTGACAGCAAACCTTCACACACATAGCATAATCATAAAATCCATAAGAAGCTTGAGTCAGCAAGAGGTAGCAGTGAGGATTTTCACTGACATCTACAAGCATAGGATTTCAGACAAATGCACAGTTTGTAACTTGTCAATGAATAACAACTTGATTTTGTATTAGTAATAATAAGCCAGCCCTTCATGTGGGAATGGACTTCTAATTAGTTATAAAGCAATAAAAGGAAGTCTAATTTGAGTATATAAATGTAATATTGGTGGAACATTGATTACATACAATTAATTATCTGCCTATAAAAGAAAGCTTAATCTTTAAATATAATATAATATTTAAATCTCATGTGCATTATCTTCCTCTTGTACTTGTGAGTTTTTAACAAATAAAGGCCAACTCCAGCCTTAACTTTTTTCATAGAGTAGTTAAAACCTTAAAATGGTTTTAAAACCTTAGGTTTTTTTTTTTCACCATAATGTATTCTATGTTTTATTGCTGTCTATGCTGCCACTACAGAAAGAAGATCAACTCATTTGAGCTTTGGTGCTGGAGAAGGATTTTATGTATGCTGTGGACAGTCCATAAAACTAATATTTCAATTTTGAAAGAGATCAAACTGGCTGTGTCACTAGAAGCCTAAATGATGAAGTTACGACTGTCCTATTTTGGTCACACTGTTAGAACAGAGAGATCACTAGAGAGGGAAATAATGTTTTGGGAAGATGGAAGAAACCGGATGAAGAGGGAGACCAACTACTAGATGGCTGGACACATTAGCTACAGCTGTGGAGATGACACTGGAAGAGCTCTGCAGGCTAGCACAACCCTGACTTCTTTTTTGGACTCTCATTCATCAAGTCACTAGGACTCGGACTCTAGTTGACAACACTTAAAAAAAAAGTGCTGCTATTAGGGAGATTCACCCTCTCTATTTGTCCTTTTTTGTTTACCATTATCACTAGAGATGAGCGAATCGAACTTGGCGAAGTGGAATTCGTTTCGAATATTAGGAAAATTTCGATTCGCGACGAATCCAAAAATTAGCAGACTTCGGATGCGCGAATCGAAATTTTTCCAAAAATGGCGGCGACATGTGCGGCGACGGAGCGGGGATCTCTGGGAAGGCGCACAGACAAGGCGCGCTGACCCATAATGCATTCATTCATGACATGTGATCGCATTAGCCAATCAGCAGCCAGCCAGCCAGCACTGTGTAATGGTCGAGCTATAAATTGCGGCCATTTTAGAATTCTCCATTTGCCTCCAGTCATTCAAGAGAGGCAGACCTGGCTGTATTGAGGGAGAGAGTTAGGGACACAGAAACGTTACTTAGGGCCACAGAAACGTTACTTAGGGCCACAGAAATGTTACTTAGGGCCACAGAACCGTTACTTAGGGCCACAGAAACGTTACTTAGGGCCACAGAAACGTTACTTAGGGCCACAGAATCGTTACTTAGGGACACAGAAACGTTACTTAGGGCCACAGAAACGTTACTTAGGGCCACAGAAATGTTACTTAGGGCCACAGAACCGTTACTTAGGGCCACAGAAACGTTACTTAGGGCCACAGAAACGTTACTTAGGGCCACAGAATCGTTACTTAGGGACACAGAAACGTTACTTAGGGCCACAGAACCGTTACTTAGGGCCACAGAAACGTTACTTAGGGCCACAGAATCGTTACTTAGGGCCACAGAAACGTTACTTAGGGCCACAGAAACGTTACTTAGGGCCACAGAATCGTTACTTAGGGACACAGAACCGTTACTTAGGGCCACAGAAACGTTACTTAGGGACACAGAATTGTTACTCAGGGACAGACACAGAATTGTTACTGAGGGACACAGAATTTTTACTGAGGGACACAGAATTGTTACTGAGGGACAGACACAGAATTGTTACTCAGGGACAGACACAGAATTGTTACTCAGGGACAGACACAGAATTGTTACTGAGGGACACAGAATTGTTACTGAGGGACACAGAATTGTTACTCAGGGACAGACAAAGAATTGTTACTGAGGGACACAGAATTGTTACTGAGGGACACAGAATTGTTACTCAGGGACAGACACAGAATTGTTACTCAGGGACAGACACAGAATTGTTACTCAGGGACAGACACAGAATTGTTACTCAGGGACACAGAATTGTTACTCAGGGACAGACACAGAATTGTTACTCAGGGACAGACACAGAATTGTTACTCAGTGACAGACACAGAATTGTTACTCAGGGACAGACACAGAATTGTTACTGAGGGACACAGAATTGTTACTGAGGGACACAGAATTGTTACTCAGGGACAGACACAGAATTGTTACTCAGGGACAGACACAGAATTGTTACTCAGGGACAGACACAGAATTGTTACTGAGGGACACAGAATTGTTACTGAGGGACAGACACAGAATTGTTACTCAGGGACAGACACAGAATTGTTACTGAGGGACAGACACAGAATTGTTACTCAGGGACAGACACAGAATTGTTACTCAGGGACACAGAATTGTTACTGAGGGACACAGAATTGTTACTGAGGGACACAGAATTGTTACTGAGGGACAGACACAGAATTGTTACTCAGGGACAGACACAGTATTGTTACTGAGGGACACAGAATTGTTACTGACGGACACAGAATTGTTACTGAGGGACACAGAATTGTTACTCAGGGACAGACACAGAATTGTTACTCAGGGACAGACACAGAATTGTTACTGAGGGACACAGAATTGTTACTGAGGGACACAGAATTGTTACTCAGGGACAGACACAGAATTGTTACTCAGGGACAGACACAGAATTGTTACTGAGGGACACAGAATTGTTACTGAGGGACACAGAATTGTTACTGAGGGACACAGAATTGTTACTCAGGGACAGACACAGAATTGTTACTCAGGGACAGACACAGAATTGTTACTCCGGGACAGACACAGAATTGTTACTGAGGGACACAGAATTGTTACTGAGGGACACAGAATTGTTACTCAGGGACAGACACAGAATTGTTACTCAGGGACAGAAACAGAATTGTTACTGAGGGACACAGAATTGTTACTGAGGGACACAGAATTGTTACTGAGGGACACAGAATTGTTACTCAGGGACAGACACAGAATTGTTACTGAGGGACACAGAATTGTTACTGAGGGACACAGAATTGTTACTCAGGGACAGACACAGAATTTTTACTCAGGGACAGACACAGAATTGTTACTGAGGGACACAGAATTGTTACTGAGGGACACAGAATTGTTACTGAGGGACACAGAATTGTTACTCAGGGACAGACACAGAATTGTTACTCAGGGACACAGAATTGTTACTCAGGGACACAGAATCGTTGAATTAAAGAGTATGTCAGACAACATGCAGAGGCGTGGCAGAGGAGGCAATGTTTTAGGAGCGAGCAGACGTGGCAGCAGAGGAAGGGGTCGAGGCAGCACTAGTCGCAGCCAGAGGCCAGTGCTCCCGGTGTCATCCAGCGGTCGTGTCTCCACCGACAACCCTGCCATCATCGATTGGTTGGCTCGGTCGTCTTCCTCTTCCCAGGTCACCTCTGACACCAACAGCCAACGGTCGGTGGGTACGTCAGACACAACCGTTAGTTGGCATGGCCCGGGAGCAAGCCCACTGAAATCACGTGTCCTCTATCTGCCACTGTCCTTTGGTGTTCCCTCACCAAGCGAAGTATCGCATGCTGTGGGCTCAGCCCCACTGTACAGTGAGGAAGAGCTAACAGAGGGCGGTCAGGAACGGGGGGAGACATCCGCCTCTTCAGCAGCCAAGCGAAGAAGTACTGGCGAGGAGAGTGGCTCGGTAGCCGGTCTAGAGACAGGTCTGTCTCCTGACCCACACGCAGCCGAGGGGGCTAGTAGTGAGGCGGAGACCCTAATTGATGATGATGAGGCTGATCGCACTTGGCAGCCTCGTCGTCATCAGGCTATTGCTTCCGCATCATCAGGAGAAGAGGGTGGCAGCTTGGCAGCGAGCAAAACAGTCGGTGGGTTGCCCAGGAGGCAGCAGGGTTGCAGCAGTGTCAGTGGAGGCAAACGGCCACGGAGTAGAGCAGCAGCTCCACTGCAGCCTACCACCACGGCCAGTAGTGGTGCCGGTGTGCACGGAGGAAGTAGCAGTCAGCCAGTGAGGAGTAGCGGGGGCAAAGTTTCCTACTCGGCGGTGTGGCAATTTTTCGTCAAGCCGCCCGAGGAAGTAAACGTAGCCGTATGTCGACTATGTGGCCAGAAAGTCAAGCGTGGCCAGGGGGCCCATGTTGGGACTACAGCGTTGCGTCAGCATATGAAGCGTCGCCATTTGGTGGCCTGGGAAAACCGTGATAAAGATACGGCGGTTCTGCCTGCCCCAGCCCCCGCTCCATCACCCGCTCCGTTACTTGCTCCGTCACCCGACGTCAATCGCCCTCTATCAGCCAGTCAAGGCTCCAACACCTCTGCTGAGGGGAGTTGTCGCTCGTTGGCATCTTCCGCTCGTTCAGATGCTCCTTCTCCTGCTACTCCTCTTCACGGATTCCGTCAGCAGTCTTTCTTGGAATCCGTTTCCAAGAGACAACAGTTTGCGAGCACGCACCCGACGGTGCAAAAGCTGAACGTCCTCCTGTCCAAGTTGCTGGTGCTGCAGTCCCTCCCTTTCCAAGTGGTGGACTCAGCACCTTTCCGAGAAATGATGGCTTGTGCTGCGCCGCGGTGGAGAGTGCCAAGCCGGCATTTCTTCGCCAAAAAGGCAGTGCCAGCCCTGCATTCACATGTAGAAGAGATGGTGGGCCAGTCTTTGAGCATGTCGGTCTCTGCCAAAGTGCACGGCAGCGCCGACGTGTGGAGCTGTAACTACGGTCAGGGACAGTACATGTCATTTACGGCCCACTGGGTGAACGTGGTGCCGGCACAGCCGCACCAGCAACTTGGACAGGTCACGCCGCTTTTGCCTCCACATTTGCACGTCCTTGGTCCACAAAAGATGTCCGCCTCTACCACCTCTTCTTCCGCCGTGTCCTCAGCCGCCACCCCCGTGCCAAGTCCCATTACCCGACCGGCATATCACATGTGCAGGGCGCAACGGTATCACGCTGTGATGCACCTGGTATGCCTTGGCGAACGTAGTCACACAGGGGAGGAACTTCTGAGTGTAATGAACAGAGAAATCGACAGATGGCTGTCTCCGCGCAAACTGAAAATCGGAACCATGTTGACCGACAACGGAAAGAACATGGTGTCTGCTCTGCGTCAAGGAAGGTTGTGCCATGCGCCATGCATGGCTCACGTGTTCAATCTGGTTGTCAAGCGGTTCCTAAAATCCACCATCCCACTGCAAGACATCCTTAAAATGTCACCTAAACTTTGCATGCATTTCAGCCATTCCTACACCGCAAAGCACACCCTCCTTGAGCTGCAGCGGCAGAACGGAATTCCACAGCATCGCCTGATCTGCGACGTTGCAACAAGGTGGAATTCAACCCTACATATGTTAGACCGCCTTTACGAACAGCGAAAGGCCATCACCGATTTCCTGATGTTACAAGCGGATAAAGGTACTCCTCTGTGTAACTTAGATGTCAGCCATTGGCAGCTCATGCGTGACACCTGCCGCTTGCTCAGGCCCTTTGAGGAGGCCACGCTATTCGTGAGTCGGCAGGACTATGGGATGAACGACGTCATTCCTCTGTTGCACGTCCTGGAACAAATGCTGTTAACAATGGCTGGTCAGGGTGCGGTAGACGTGGCGCACAGATCTCAACGCCACATGACCCCTGTGGGGGCAGGACAGGAAGAAGAGGAGGTGGTAGAGGAGGACATTTGTGCTCAGGAATTATTGAGTGAAATGGGTGGTTTTTCCACTCAGCGGACAGGAGTGGAGGAGCAGGAGCATCTGGTAGAGGAGGAGGAGGAGGAGACAGAGGACCCAGACACACCGTGGCAGTATGCTGTGGAGATGGAGGCAGGGAGTCCCTCGCATTCCTTGGCACAAATGGCCCATAGCATGCTCGGTTGCTTGCGTAGCGACAGCCGAATAATAACCATCAGACAGAGGGGTGACTTTTGGCTGTCCACCTTGTTGGACCCTCGCTACCGTTCAAAAATGGTGGCCTTTTTCACACCTGCTGAGAGGGAGGCCAAAATAACGTACTATAAAAACCACCTATGTAGTCAGTTGGTCTCTGCCTTTCTGCACCAACGTCCATCCTCAGACACTGTGGGCCCTGTGCACTCGCGTTCCGCTGCCATGGCAGCAGGGGAGGGGTGGGGTGGTAGGAGCAGTGGCAGCTCCACCAGCAGCAGCTGCCACAGTCTGCAGTCGATGATGAGTAGCTTTCTTCACCAGCGCAGTGAGGAAACTACTAACCAGCCGCAGCAGCAGCAGCATCAAGTGGACCTGGAGCAGGACCTCAAACAACAGGCTTGGGCCTACTTGGACAGCACCCTGCCAACCGAGGTAGACAATCCCCTTGACTACTGGGCAACGAAACTTGACCTTTGGCCCCAACTAGCTGAATTTGCCCTTGAAAGGCTGTCATGCCCGGCCAGTAGCGTGGCATCGGAGCGCGTGTTTAGTGCGGCAGGAGGTATTGTAACTCTGCGGAGGACACGACTGTCCACCCAAAGTGTGGAGAGACTCACGTTTGTGAAAATGAATCAGGCGTGGATTAGTCTGGATTTCAAACCACCAGTTCCTAACACAACTGACTAAATCCGCCATGAATCATGCCCCAAACATGTGCCACTTTCAGGTCTCCTCACACTGCTGGTGTGTTCCATTTTTTGTCATAGGGTGCTGGCAGATTACGGGCCTCCCATTGCTGCTGCCAGGCCCGTAATCTGCCATGGGCCCCCGTACCGCCTCCTCATGCTGCTGCCAGGTCCAGAGTCTCTCATGGGTCCCTGTACGGCCTCCCATTGCTGCTGTCTCCATCGCCACACTCTGCCATGTGCCACTTTCAGGTCTCCTCACACTGCTGGTGTGTTCCATTTTGTCATAGGGTGCTGGCAGATTACGGGCCTCCCATTGCTGCTGCAAGGCCCGTAATCTGCCATGGGCCCCCGTACCGCCTCCTCATGCTGCTGCCAGGTTCAGAGTCTCTCATGGGTCCCTGTACGGCCTCCCATTGCTGCTGTCTCCATCGCCACACTCTGCCATGTGCCACTTTCAGGTCTCCTCACACTGCTGGTGTGTTCCATTTTTTGTCATAGGGTGCTGGCAGATTACGGGCCTCCCATTGCTGCTGCCAGGCCCGTAATCTGCCATGGGCCCCCGTACCGCCTCCTCATGCTGCTGCCAGGTCCAGAGTGTCTCATGGGTCCCTGTACGGCCTCCCATTGCTGCTGTCTCCATCGCCACACTCTGCCATGTGCCACTTTCAGGTCTCCTCACACTGCTGGTGTGTTCCATTTTGTCATAGGGTGCTGGCAGATTACGGGCCTCCCTTTGCTGCTGCCAGGCCCGTAATCTGCCATGGGCCCCTGTACCGCCTCCTCATGCTGCTGCCAGGTCCACAGTGTCTCATGGGTCCCTGTACGGCCTCCCATTGCTGCTGTCTCCATCGCCACACTCTGCCATGTGCCACTTTCAGGTCTCCTCACACTGCTGGTGTGTTCCATTTTGTCATAGGGTGCTGGCAGATTACGGGCCTCCCATTTCTGCTGCCAGGCCTGTAATCTGCCATGGGCCCCTGTACCACCTCTTCATGCTGCTGCCAGGTCCAGAGTGTCTCATGGGTCCCTGTACGGTCTCCCATTGCTGCTGTCTCCATCGCCACACTCTGCCATGTGCCACTTTCAGGTCTCCTCACACTGCTGGTGTGTTCCATTTTTTGTCATAGGGTGCTGGCAGATTACGGGCCTCCCATTGCTGCTGCCAGGTCCGTAATCTGTCATGGGCCCCTGTACCGCCTCCTCATGCTGCTGCCAGGCCCGTAATCTGTCATGGGTCCCTGTACGGCCTCCCATTGCTGCTGTCTCCATCGCCACACTCTGCCATGTGCCACTTTCAGGTCTCCTCACACTGCTGGTGTGTTCCATTTTTTGTCATAGGGTGCTGGCAGATTACGGGCCTCCCATTGCTGCTGCCAGGCCCGTAATCTGCCATGGGCCCCCGTACCGCCTCCTCATGCTGCTGCCAGGTCCAGAGTCTCTCATGGGTCCCTGTACGGCCTCCCATTGCTGCTGTCTCCATCGCCACACTCTGCCATGTGCCACTTTCAGGTCTCCTCACACTGCTGGTGTGTTCCATTTTGTCATAGGGTGCTGGCAGATTACGGGCCTCCCATTGCTGCTGCAAGGCCCGTAATCTGCCATGGGCCCCCGTACCGCCTCCTCATGCTGCTGCCAGGTCCAGAGTCTCTCATGGGTCCCTGTACGGCCTCCCATTGCTGCTGTCTCCATCGCCACATTCTGCCATGTGCCACTTTCAGGTCTCCTCACACTGCTGGTGTGTTCCATTTTTTGTCATAGGGTGCTGGCAGATTACGGGCCTCCCATTGCTGCTGCCAGGCCCGTAATCTGCCATGGGCCCCAGTACCGCCTCCTCATGCTGCTGCCAGGTCCAGAGTCTCTCATGGGTCCCTGTACGGCCTCCCATTGCTGCTGTCTCCATCGCCACACTCTGCCATGTGCCACTTTCAGGTCTCCTCACACTGCTGGTGTGTTCCATTTTGTCATAGGGTGCTGGCAGATTACGGGCCTCCCTTTGCTGCTGCCAGGCCCGTAATCTGCCATGGGCCCCTGTACCGCCTCCTCATGCTGCTGCCAGGTCCACAGTGTCTCATGGGTCCCTGTACGGCCTCCCATTGCTGCTGTCTCCATCGCCACACTCTGCCATTTGCCACTTTCAGGTCTCCTCACACTGCTGGTGTGTTCCATTTTGTCATAGGGTGCTGGCAGATTACGGGCCTCCCATTTCTGCTGCCAGGCCTGTAATCTGCCATGGGCCCCTGTACCGCCTCTTCATGCTGCTGCCAGGTCCAGAGTGTCTCATGGGTCCCTGTACGGCCTCCCATTGCTGCTGTCTCCATCGCCACACTCTGCCATGTGCCACTTTCAGGTCTCCTCACACTGCTGGTGTGTTCCATTTTTTGTCATAGGGTGCTGGCAGATTACGGGCCTCCCATTGCTGCTGCCAGGCCCGTAATCTGTCATGGGCCCCTGTACCGCCTCCTCATGCTGCTGCCAGGCCCATAGTCTGTCATGGGTCCCTGTACGGCCTCCCATTGCTGCTGTCTCCATCGCCACACTCTGCCATGTGCCACTTTCAGGTCTCCTCACACTGCTGGTGTGTTCCATTTTTTGTCATAGGGTGCTGGCAGATTACGGGCCTCCCATTGCTGCTGCCAGGCTCGTAATCTGCCATGGGCCCCCGTACCGCCTCCTCATGCTGCTGCCAGGTCCAGAGTGTCTCATGGGTCCCTGTACGGCCTCCCATTGCTGCTGTCTCCATCGCCACACTCTGCCATGTGCCACTTTCAGGTCTCCTCACACTGCTGGTGTGTTCCATTTTTTGTCATAGGGTGCTGGCAGATTACGGGCCTCCCATTGCTGCTGCCAGGCCCGTAATCTGCCATGGGCCCCCGTACCGCCTCCTCATGCTGCTGCCAGGTCCAGAGTGTCTCATGGGTCCTTGTACGGCCTCCCATTGCTGCTGTCTCCATCGCCACACTCTGCCATGTGCCACTTTCAGGTCTCCTCACACTGCTGGTGTGTTCCATTTTTTGTCATAGGGTGCTGGCAGATTACGGGCTTCCCATTGCTGCTGCCAGGCCCGTAATCTGCCATGGGCCCCTGTACTGCCTCCTCATGCTGCTGCCAGGTTTAGAGTGTCTCATGGGTCCCTGTACGGCCTCCCATTGCTGCTGTCTCCATCGCCACATTCTACCATGTGCCACTTTCAGGTCTCCTCACACTGCTGGTGTGTTCCATTTTTTGTCATAGGGTGCTGGCAGATTACGGGCCTCCCATTGCTGCTGCCAGGCCCGTAATCTGCCATGGGCCCCAGTACCGCCTCCTCATGCTGCTGCCAGGTCCAGAGTGTCTCATGGGTCCCTGTACGGCCTCCCATTGCTGCTGTCTCCATCGCCACACTCTGCCATGTGCCACTTTCAGGTCTCCTCACACTGCTGGTGTGTTCCATTTTGTCATAGGGTGCTGGCAGATTACGGGCTTCCCTTTGCTGCTGCCAGGCCCGTAATCTGCCATGGGCCCCTGTACCGCCTCCTCATGCTGCTGCTAGGTCCACAGTGTCTCATGGGTCCCTGTACGGCCTCCCATTGCTGCTGTCTCCATCGCCACACTCTGCCATGTGCCACTTTCAGGTCTCCTCACACTGCTGGTGTGTTCCATTTTGTCATAGGGTGCTGGCAGATTACGGGCCTCCCATTTCTGCTGCCAGGCCTGAAATCTGCCATGGGCCCCTGTACCGCCTCTTCATGCTGCTGCCAGGTCCAGAGTGTCTCATGGGTCCCTGTACGGTCTCCCATTGCTGCTGTCTCCATCGCCACACTCTGCCATGTGCCACTTTCAGGTCTCCTCACACTGCTGGTGTGTTCCATTTTTTGTCATAGGGTGCTGGCAGATTACGGGCCTCCCATTGCTGCTGCCAGGCCCGTAATCTGTCATGGGCCCCTGTACCGCCTCCTCATGCTGCTGCCAGGCCCGTAATCTGTCATGGGTCCCTGTACGGCCTCCCATTGCTGCTGTCTCCATCGCCACACTCTGCCATGTGCCACTTTCAGGTCTCCTCACACTGCTGGTGTGTTCCATTTTGTCATAGGGTGCTGGCAGATTACGGGCCTCCCATTGCTGCTGCAAGGCCCGTAATCTGCCATGGGCCCCTGTACCGCCTCCTCATGCTGCTGCCAGGTCCAGAGTCTCTCATGGGTCCCTGTACGGCCTCCCATTGCTGCTGTCTCCATCGCCACACTCTGCCATGTGCCACTTTCAGGTCTCCTCACACTGCTGGTGTGTTCCATTTTTTGTCATAGGGTGCTGGCAGATTACGGGCCTCCCATTGCTGCTGCCAGGCCCGTAATCTGCCATGGGCCCCAGTACCGCCTCCTCATGCTGCTGTCAGGTCCAGAGTCTCTCATGGGTCCCTGTACGGCCTCCCATTGCTGCTGTCTCCATCGCCACACTCTGCCATGTGCCACTTTCAGGTCTCCTCACACTGCTGGTGTGTTCCATTTTGTCATAGGGTGCTGGCAGATTACGGGCCTCCCTTTGCTGCTGCCAGGCCCGTAATCTGCCATGGGCCCCTGTACCGCCTCCTCATGCTGCTGCCAGGTCCACAGTTTCTCATGGTTCCTGTACGGCCTCCCATTGCTGCTGTCTCCATCGCCACACTCTGCCATTTGCCACTTTCAGGTCTCCTCACACTGCTGGTGTGTTCCATTTTGTCATAGGGTGCTGGCAGATTACGGGCCTCCCATTTCTGCTGCCAGGCCTGTAATCTGCCATGGGCCCCTGTACCGCCTCTTCATGCTGCTGCCAGGTCCAGAGTCTCTCATGGGTCCCTGTACGGCCTCCCATTGCTGCTGTCTCCATCGCCACACTCTGCCATGTGCCACTTTCAGGTCTCCTCACACTGCTGGTGTGTTCCATTTTTTGTCATAGGGTGCTGGCAGATTACGGGCCTCCCATTGCTGCTGCCAGGCCCGTAATCTGTCATGGGCCCCTGTACCGCCTCCTCATGCTGCTGCCAGGCCCGTAGTCTGTCATGGGTCCCTGTACGGCCTCCCATTGCTGCTGTCTCCATCGCCACACTCTGCCATGTGCCACTTTCAGGTCTCCTCACACTGCTGGTGTGTTCCATTTTGTCATAGGGTGCTGTCAGATTACGGGCCTCCCTTTGCTGCTGCCAGGCCCGTAATCTGCCATGGGCCCCTGTACCGCCTCCTCATGCTGCTGCCAGGTCCACAGTGTCTCATGGGTCCCTGTACGGCCTCCCATTGCTGCTGTCTCCATCGCCACACTCTGCCATTTGCCACTTTCAGGTCTCCTCACACTGCTGGTGTGTTCCATTTTGTCATAGGGTGCTGGCAGATTACGGGCCTCCCATTTCTGCTGCCAGGCCTGTAATCTGCCATGGGCCCCTGTACCGCCTCTTCATGCTGCTGCCAGGTCCAGAGTGTCTCATGGGTCCCTGTACGGCCTCCCATTGCTGCTGTCTCCATCGCCACACTCTGCCATGTGCCACTTTCAGGTCTCCTCACACTGCTGGTGTGTTCCATTTTTTGTCATAGGGTGCTGGCAGATTACGGGCCTCCCATTGCTGCTGCCAGGCCCGTAATCTGTCATGGGCCTTTGTACCGCCTCCTCATGCTGCTGCCAGGCCCATAGTCTGTCATGGGTCCCTGTACGGCCTCCCATTGCTGCTGTCTCCATCGCCACACTCTGCCATGTGCCACTTTCAGGTCTCCTCACACTGCTGGTGTGTTCCATTTTTTGTCATAGGGTGCTGGCAGATTACGGGCCTCCCATTGCTGCTGCCAGGCTCGTAATCTGCCATGGGCCCCCGTACCGCCTCCTCATGCTGCTGCCAGGTCCAGAGTGTCTCATGGGTCCCTGTACGGCCTCCCATTGCTGCTGTCTCCATCGCCACACTCTGCCATGTGCCACTTTCAGGTCTCCTCACACTGCTGGTGTGTTCCATTTTTTGTCATAGGGTGCTGGCAGATTACGGGCCTCCCATTGCTGCTGCCAGGCCCGTAATCTGCCATGGGCCCCCGTACCGCCTCCTCATGCTGCTGCCAGGTCCAGAGTGTCTCATGGGTCCTTGTACGGCCTCCCATTGCTGCTGTCTCCATCGCCACACTCTGCCATGTGCCACTTTCAGGTCTCACACTGCTGGTGTGTTCCATTTTTTGTCATAGGGTGCTGGCAGATTACGGGCTTCCCATTGCTGCTGCCAGGCCCGTAATCTGCCATGGGCCCCTGTACCGCCTCCTCATGCTGCTGCCAGGTTTAGAGTGTCTCATGGGTCCCTGTACGGCCTCCCATTGCTGCTGTCTCCATCGCCACATTCTACCATGTGCCACTTTCAGGTCTCCTCACACTGCTGGTGTGTTCCATTTTTTGTCATAGGGTGCTGGCAGATTACGGGCCTCCCATTGCTGCTGCCAGGCCCGTAATCTGCCATGGGCCCCAGTACCGCCTCCTCATGCTGCTGCCAGGTCCAGAGTGTCTCATGGGTCCCTGTACGGCCTCCCATTGCTGCTGTCTCCATCGCCACACTCTGCCATGTGCCACTTTCAGGTCTCCTCACACTGCTGGTGTGTTCTATTTTGTCATAGGGTGCTGGCAGATTACGGGCTTCCCTTTGCTGCTGCCAGGCCCGTAATCTGCCATGGGCCCCTGTACCGCCTCCTCATGCTGCTGCCAGGTCCACAGTGTCTCATGGGTCCCTGTACGGCCTCCCATTGCTGCTGTCTCCATCGCCACACTCTGCCATGTGCCACTTTCAGGTCTCCTCACACTGCTGGTGTGTTCCATTTTGTCATAGGGTGCTGGCAGATTACGGGCCTCCCATTTCTGCTGCCAGGCCTGAAATCTGCCATGGGCCCCTGTACCGCCTCTTCATGCTGCTGCCAGGTCCAGAGTGTCTCATGGGTCCCTGTATGGTCTCCCATTGCTGCTGTCTCCATCGCCACACTCTGCCATGTGCCACTTTCAGGTCTCCTCACACTGCTGGTGTGTTCCATTTTTTGTCATAGGGTGCTGGCAGATTACGGGCCTCCCATTGCTGCTGCCAGGCCCGTAATCTGTCATGGGCCCCTGTACCGCCTCCTCATGCTGCTGCCAGGCCCGTAATCTGTCATGGGTCCCTGTACGGCCTCCCATTGCTGCTGTCTCCATCGCCACACTCTGCCATGTGCCACTTTCAGGTCTCCTCACACTGCTGGTGTGTTCCATTTTGTCATAGGGTGCTGGCAGATTACGGGCCTCCCATTGCTGCTGCAAGGCCCGTAATCTGCCATGGGCCCCTGTACCGCCTCCTCATGCTGCTGCCAGGTCCAGAGTGTCTCATGGGTCCCTGTACGGCCTCCCATTGCTGCTGTCTCCATCGCCACACTCTGCCATGTGCCACTTTCAGGTCTCCTCACACTGCTGGTGTGTTCCATTTTTTGTCATAGGGTGCTGGCAGATTACGGGCCTCCCATTGCTGCTGCCAGGCCCGTAATCTGCCATGGGCCCCAGTACCGCCTCCTCATGCTGCTGTCAGGTCCAGAGTCTCTCATGGGTCCCTGTACGGCCTCCCATTGCTGCTGTCTCCATCGCCACACTCTGCCATGTGCCACTTTCAGGTCTCCACACACTGCTGGTGTGTTCCATTTTGTCATAGGGTGCTGGCAGATTACGGGCCTCCCTTTGCTGCTGCCAGGCCCGTAATCTGCCATGGGCCCCTGTACCGCCTCCTCATGCTGCTGCCAGGTCCACAGTTTCTCATGGTTCCTGTACGGCCTCCCATTGCTGCTGTCTCCATCGCCACACTCTGCCATTTGCCACTTTCAGGTCTCCTCACACTGCTGGTGTGTTCCATTTTGTCATAGGGTGCTGGCAGATTACGGGCCTCCCATTTCTGCTGCCAGGCCTGTAATCTGCCATGGGCCCCTGTACCGCCTCTTCATGCTGCTGCCAGGTCCAGAGTCTCTCATGGGTCCCTGTACGGCCTCCCATTGCTGCTGTCTCCATCGCCACACTCTGCCATGTGCCACTTTCAGGTCTCCTCACACTGCTGGTGTGTTCCATTTTTTGTCATAGGGTGCTGGCAGATTACGGGCCTCCCTTTGCTGCTGCCAGGCCCGTAATCTGCCATGGGCCCCTGTACCGCCTCCTCATGCTGCTGCCAGGTCCACAGTGTCTCATGGGTCCCTGTACGGCCTCCCATTGCTGCTGTCTCCATCGCCACACTCTGCCATGTGCCACTTTCAGGTCTCCTCACACTGCTGGTGTGTTCCATTTTGTCATAGGGTGCTGGCAGATTACGGGCCTCCCATTTCTGCTGCCAGGCCTGTAATCTGCCATGGGCCCCTGTACCGCCTCTTCATGCTGCTGCCAGGTCCAGAGTGTCTCATGGGTCCCTGTACGGCCTCCCATTGCTGCTGTCTCCATCGCCACACTCTGCCATGTGCCACTTTCAGGTCTCCTCACACTGCTGGTGTGTTCCATTTTTTGTCATAGGGTGCTGGCAGATTACGGGCCTCCCATTGCTGCTGCCAGACCCGTAATCTGTCATGGGCCCCTGTACCGCCTCCTCATGCTGCTGCCAGGCCCGTAATCTGTCATGGGTCCCTGTACGGCCTCCCATTGCTGCTGTCTCCTTCGCCACACTCTGCCATGTGCCACTTTCAGGTCTCCTCACACTGCTGGTGTGTTCCATTTTGTCATAGGGTGCTGGCAGATTACGGGCCTCCCATTGCTGCTGCAAGGCCCGTAATCTGCCATGGGCCCCCGTACCGCCTCCTCATGCTGCTGCCAGGTCCACAGTTTCTCATGGTTCCTGTACGGCCTCCCATTGCTGCTGTCTCCATCGCCACACTCTGCCATGTGCCACTTTCAGGTCTCCTCACACTGCTGGTGTGTTCCATTTTTTGTCATAGGGTGCTGGCAGATTACGGGTCTCCCATTGCTGCTGCCAGGCCCGTAATCTGCCATGGGCCCCAGTACCGCCTCCTCATGCTGCTGTCAGGTCCAGAGTCTCTCATGGGTCCCTGTACGGCCTCCCATTGCTGCTGTCTCCATCGCCACACTCTGCCATGTGCCACTTTCAGGTCTCCTCACACTGCTGGTGTGTTCCATTTTGTCATAGGGTGCTGGCAGATTACGGGCCTCCCTTTGCTGCTGCCAGGCCCGTAATCTGCCATGGGCCCCTGTACCGCCTCCTCATGCTGCTGCCAGGTCCACAGTTTCTCATGGTTCCTGTACGGCCTCCCATTGCTGCTGTCTCCATCGCCACACTCTGCCATTTGCCACTTTCAGGTCTCCTCACACTGCTGGTGTGTTCCATTTTGTCATAGGGTGCTGGCAGATTACGGGCCTCCCATTTCTGCTGCCAGGCCTGTAATCTGCCATGGGCCCCTGTACCGCCTCTTCATGCTGCTGCCAGGTCCAGAGTCTCTCATGGGTCCCTGTACGGCCTCCCATTGCTGCTGTCTCCATCGCCACACTCTGCCATGTGCCACTTTCAGGTCTCCTCACACTGCTGGTGTGTTCCATTTTTTGTCATAGGGTGCTGGCAGATTACGGGCCTCCCATTGCTGCTGCCAGGCCCGTAATCTGTCATGGGCCCCTGTACCGCCTCCTCATGCTGCTGCCAGGCCCGTAGTCTGTCATGGGTCCCTGTACGGCCTCCCATTGCTGCTGTCTCCATCGCCACACTCTGCCATGTGCCACTTTCAGGTCTCCTCACACTGCTGGTGTGTTCCATTTTTTGTCATAGGGTGCTGGCAGATTACGGGCCTCCCATTGCTGCTGCCAGGCCCTTAATCTGCCATGGGCCCCCGTACCGCCTCCTCATGCTGCTGCCAGGTCCAGAGTGTCTCATGGGTCCTTGTACGGCCTCCCATTGCTGCTGTCTCCATCGCCACACTCTGCCATGTGCCACTTTCAGGTCTCCTCACACTGCTGGTGTGTTCCATTTTTTGTCATAGGGTGCTGGCAGATTACGGGCTTCCCATTGCTGCTGCCAGGCCCGTAATCTGCCATGGGCCCCTGTACCGCCTCCTCATGCCGCTGCCAGGTTTAGAGTGTCTCATGGGTCCCTGTACGGCCTCCCATTGCTGCTGTCTCCATCGCCACACTCTGCCATGTGCCCCTTTCAGGTCTCCTCACACTGCTGGTGTGTTCCATATTTTGTCATAGGGTGCTGGCAGATTACGGGCCTCCCTTTGCTGCTGCCAGGCCCGTAATCTGCCATGGGCCCCAGTACTGCCTCCTCATGCTGCTGCCAGGTCCAGAGTCTCTCATGGGTCCCTGTACGGCCTTCCATTGCTGCTGTCTCCATCTCCACACTCTGCTATGTGCCACTTTCAGGTCTCCTCACACTGCTGGTGTGTTCCATTTTGTCATAGGGTGCTGGCAGATTACAGGTCTCCCATTGCTGCTGCCAGGCCCGTAATCTGCCATGGGCCCCCGTACCGCCTCCTCATGCTGCTGCCAGGTCCAGAGTCTCTCATGGGTCCCTGTACGGCCTCCCATTGCTGCTGTCTCCATCGCCACACTCTGCCATGTGCCACTTTCAGGTCTCCTCACACTGCTGGTGTGTTCCATTTTTTGTCATAGGGTGCTGGCAGATTACAGGTCTCCCATTGCTGCTGCCAGGCCCGTAATCTGCCATGGGCCCCAGTACCGCCTCCTCATGCTGCTGCCAGGTCCAGAGTCTCTCATGGGTCCCTGTACGGCCTCACATTGCTGCTGTCTCCATCGCCACACTCTGCCATGTGCCACTTTCAGGTCTCCTCACACTGCTGGTGTGTTCCATTTTGTCATAGGGTGCTGGCAGATTACGGGCCTCCCATTTCTGCTGCCAGGCCTGTAATCTGCCATGGGCCCCTGTACCGCCTCTTCATGCTGCTGCCAGGTCCAGAGTGTCTCATGGGTCCCTGTATGGCCTCCCATTGCTGCTATCTCCATCGCCACACTCTGCCATGTGACACTTTCAGGTCTCCTCACACTGCTGAGGTGTTCCATTTTTTGTCATAGGGTGCTGGCAGATTACGGGCCTCCCATTGCTGCTGCCAGGCCCGTAATCTGTCATGGGCCCCTGTACCGCCTCCTCATGCTGCTGCCAGGCCCGTAGTCTGTCATGGGTCCCTGTACGGCCTCCCATTGCTGCTGTCTCCATCGCCACACTCTGCCATGTGCCACTTTCAGGTCTCCTCACACTGCTGGTGTGTTCCATTTTTTGTCATAGGGTGCTGGCAGATTACGGGCCTCCCATTGCTGCTGCCAGGCCCGTAATCTGCCATGGGCCCCTGTACCGCCTCTTCATGCTGCTGCCAGGTCCAGAGTCTCTCATGGGTCCCTGTACGGCCTCCCATTGCTGCTGTCTCCATCGCCACACTCTGCCATGTGCCACTTTCAGGTCTCCTCACACTGCTGGTGTGTTCCATTTTTTGTCATAGGGTGCTGGCAGATTACGGGCCTCCCATTGCTGCTGCCAGGCCCGTAATCTGTCATGGGCCCCTGTACCGCCTCCTCATGCTGCTGCCAGGCCCGTAGTCTGTCATGGGTCCCTGTACGGCCTCCCATTGCTGCTGTCTCCATCGCCACACTCTGCCATGTGCCACTTTCAGGTCTCCTCACACTGCTGGTGTGTTCCATTTTTTGTCATAGGGTGCTGGCAGATTACGGGCTTCCCATTGCTGCTGCCAGGCCCGTAATCTGCCATGGGCCCCCGTACCGCCTCCTCATGCTGCTGCCAGGTTTAGAGTGTCTCATGGGTCCCTGTACGGCCTCCCATTGCTGCTGTCTCCATCGCCACATTCTACCATGTGCCACTTTCAGGTCTCCTCACACTGCTGGTGTGTTCCATTTTTTGTCATAGGGTGCTGGCAGATTACGGGCCTCCCATTGCTGCTGCCAGGCCCGTAATCTGCCATGGGCCCCAGTACCGCCTCCTCATGCTGCTGCCAGGTCCAGAGTGTCTCATGGGTCCCTGTACGGCCTCCCATTGCTGCTGTCTCCATCGCCACACTCTGCCATGTGCCACTTTCAGGTCTCCTCACACTGCTGGTGTGTTCCATTTTGTCATAGGGTGCTGGCAGATTACGGGCCTCCCTTTGCTGCTGCCAGGCCCGTAATCTGCCATGGGCCCCTGTACCGCCTCCTCATGCTGCTGCCAGGTCCACAGTGTCTCATGGGTCCCTGTACGGCCTCCCATTGCTGCTGTCTCCATCGCCACACTCTGCCATGTGCCACTTTCAGGTCTCCTCACACTGCTGGTGTGTTCCATTTTGTCATAGGGTGCTGGCAGATTACGGGCCTCCCATTTCTGCTGCCAGGCCTGTAATCTGCCATGGGCCCCTGTACCGCCTCTTCATGCTGCTGCCAGGTCCAGAGTGTCTCATGGGTCCCTGTACGGTCTCCCATTGCTGCTGTCTCCATCGCCACACTCTGCCATGTGCCACTTTCAGGTCTCCTCACACTGCTGGTGTGTTCCATTTTTTGTCATAGGGTGCTGGCAGATTACGGGCCTCCCATTGCTGCTGCCAGGCCCGTAATCTGTCATGGGCCCCTGTACCGCCTCCTCATGCTGCTGCCAGGCCCGTAATCTGTCATGGGTCCCTGTACGGCCTCCCATTGCTGCTGTCTCCATCGCCACACTCTGCCATGTGCCACTTTCAGGTCTCCTCACACTGCTGGTGTGTTCCATTTTGTCATAGGGTGCTGGCAGATTACGGGCCTCCCATTGCTGCTGCAAGGCCCGTAATCTGCCATGGGCCCCCGTACCGCCTCCTCATGCTGCTGCCAGGTCCAGAGTCTCTCATGGGTCCCTGTACGGCCTCCCATTGCTGCTGTCTCCATCGCCACACTCTGCCATGTGCCACTTTCAGGTCTCCTCACACTGCTGGTGTGTTCCATTTTTTGTCATAGGGTGCTGGCAGATTACGGGCCTCCCATTGCTGCTGCCAGGCCCGTAATCTGCCATGGGCCCCAGTACCGCCTCCTCATGCTGCTGCCAGGTCCAGAGTCTCTCATGGGTCCCTGTACGGCCTCCCATTGCTGCTGTCTCCATCGCCACACTCTGCCATGTGCCACTTTCAGGTCTCCTCACACTGCTGGTGTGTTCCATTTTGTCATAGGGTGCTTGCAGATTACGGGCCTCCCTTTGCTGCTGCCAGGCCCGTAATCTGCCATGGGCCCCTGTACCGCCTCCTCATGCTGCTGCCAGGTCCACAGTGTCTCATGGTTCCTGTACGGCCTCCCATTGCTGCTGTCTCCATCGCCACACTCTGCCATTTGCCACTTTCAGGTCTCCTCACACTGCTGGTGTGTTCCATTTTGTCATAGGGTGCTGGCAGATTACGGGCCTCCCATTTCTGCTGCCAGGCCTGTAATCTGCCATGGGCCCCTGTACCGCCTCTTCATGCTGCTGCCAGGTCCAGAGTCTCTCATGGGTCCCTGTACGGCCTCCCATTGCTGCTGTCTCCATCGCCACACTCTGCCATGTGCCACTTTCAGGTCTCCTCACACTGCTGGTGTGTTCCATTTTTTGTCATAGGGTGCTGGCAGATTACGGGCCTCCCATTGCTGCTGCCAGGCCCGTAATCTGTCATGGGCCCCTGTACCGCCTCCTCATGCTGCTGCCAGGCCCGTAGTCTGTCATGGGTCCCTGTACGGCCTCCCATTGCTGCTGTCTCCATCGCCACACTCTGCCATGTGCCACTTTCAGGTCTCCTCACACTGCTGGTGTGTTCCATTTTTTGTCATAGGGTGCTGGCAGATTACGGGCTTCCCATTGCTGCTGCCAGGCCCGTAATGTGCCATGGGCCCCTGTACCGCCTCCTCATGCTGCTGCCAGGTTTAGAGTGTCTCATGGGTCCCTGTACGGCCTCCCATTGCTGCTGTCTCCATCGCCACACTCTGCCATGTGCCCCTTTCAGGTCTCCTCACACTGCTGGTGTGTTCCATTTTTTGTCATAGGGTGCTGGCAGATTACGGGCCTCCCTTTGCTGCTGCCAGGCCCGTAATCTGCCATGGGCCCCAGTACTGCCTCCTCATGCTGCTGCCAGGTCCAGAGTCTCTCATGGGTCCCTGTACGGCCTCCCATTGCTGCTGTCTCCATCTCCACACTCTGCCATGTGCCACTTTCATGTCTCCTCACACTGCTGGTGTGTTCCATTTTGTCATAGGGTGCTGGCAGATTACAGGCCTCCCATTGCTGCTGCCAGGCCCGTAATCTGCCATGGGCCCCCGTACCGCCTCCTCATGCTGCTGCCAGGTCCAGAGTCTCTCATGGGTCCCTGTACGGCCTCCCATTGCTGCTGTCTCCATCGCCACACTTTGCCATGTGCCACTTTCAGGTCTCCTCACACTGCTGGTGTGTTCCATTTTTTGTCATAGGGTGCTGGCAGATTACGGGTCTCCCATTGCTGCTGCCAGGCCCGTAATCTGCCATGGGCCCCAGTACCGCCTCCTCATGCTGCTGCCAGGTCCAGAGTCTCTCATGGGTCCCTGTACGGCCTCACATTGCTGCTGTCTCCATCGCCACACTCTGCCATGTGCCACTTTCAGGTCTCCTCACACTGCTGGTGTGTTCCATTTTGTCATAGGGTGCTGGCAGATTACGGGCCTCCCATTTCTGCTGCCAGGCCTGTAATCTGCCATGGGCCCCTGTACCGCCTCTTCATGCTGCTGCCAGGTCCAGAGTGTCTCATGGGTCCCTGTATGGCCTCCCATTGCTGCTATCTCCATCGCCACACTCTGCCATGTGCCACTTTCAGGTCTCCTCACACTGCTGGTGTGTTCCATTTTTTGTCATAGGGTGCTGGCAGATTACGGGCCTCCCATTGCTTCTGCCAGGCCCGTAATCTGCCATGGGCCCCAGTACCGCCTCCTCATGCTGCTGCCAGGTCCAGAGTCTCTCATGGGTCCCTGTACAGCCTCCCATTGCTGCTGTCTCCATCGCCACACTCTGCCATGTGCCACTTTCAGGTCTCCTCACACTGCTGGTGTGTTCCATTTTGTCATAGGGTGCTGGCAGATTACGGGCCTCCCTTTGCTGCTGCCAGGTCCGTAATCTGCCATGGGCCCCTGTACCGCCTCCTCATGCTGCTGCCAGGTCCAGAGTGTCTCATGGGTCCCTGTACGGCCTCCCATTGCTGCTGTCTCCATCGCCACACTCTGCCATGTGCCACTTTCAGGTCTCCTCACACTGCTGGTGTGTTCCATTTTGTCATAGGGTGCTGGCAGATTACGGGCCTCCCATTTCTGCTGCCAGGTCTGTAATCTGCCATGGGCCCCTGTACCGCCTCTTCATGCTGCTGCCAGGTCCAGAGTGTCTCATGGGTCCCTGTACGGTCTCCCATTGCTGCTGTCTCCATCGCCACACTCTGCCATGTGCCACTTTCAGGTCTCCTCACACTGCTGGTGTGTTCCATTTTGTCATAGGGTGCTGGCAGATTACAGGCCTCCCATTGCTGCTGCCAGGCCCGTAATCTGCCATGGGCCCCCGTACCGCCTCCTCATGCTGCTGCCAGGTCCAGAGTCTCTCATGGGTCCCTGTACGGCCTCCCATTGCTGCTGTCTCCATCGCCACACTTTGCCATGTGCCACTTTCAGGTCTCCTCACACTGCTGGTGTGTTCCATTTTTTGTCATAGGGTGCTGGCAGATTACGGGTCTCCCATTGCTGCTGCCAGGCCCGTAATCTGCCATGGGCCCCAGTACCGCCTCCTCATGCTGCTGCCAGGTCCAGAGTCTCTCATGGGTCCCTGTACGGCCTCACATTGCTGCTGTCTCCATCGCCACACTCTGCCATGTGCCACTTTCAGGTCTCCTCACACTGCTGGTGTGTTCCATTTTGTCATAGGGTGCTGGCAGATTACGGGCCTCCCATTTCTGCTGCCAGGCCTGTAATCTGCCATGGGCCCCTGTACCGCCTCTTCATGCTGCTGCCAGGTCCAGAGTGTCTCATGGGTCCCTGTATGGCCTCCCATTGCTGCTATCTCCATCGCCACACTCTGCCATGTGCCACTTTCAGGTCTCCTCACACTGCTGGTGTGTTCCATTTTTTGTCATAGGGTGCTGGCAGATTACGGGCCTCCCATTGCTTCTGCCAGGCCCGTAATCTGCCATGGGCCCCAGTACCGCCTCCTCATGCTGCTGCCAGGTCCAGAGTCTCTCATGGGTCCCTGTACAGCCTCCCATTGCTGCTGTCTCCATCGCCACACTCTGCCATGTGCCACTTTCAGGTCTCCTCACACTGCTGGTGTGTTCCATTTTGTCATAGGGTGCTGGCAGATTACGGGCCTCCCTTTGCTGCTGCCAGGTCCGTAATCTGCCATGGGCCCCTGTACCGCCTCCTCATGCTGCTGCCAGGTCCAGAGTGTCTCATGGGTCCCTGTACGGCCTCCCATTGCTGCTGTCTCCATCGCCACACTCTGCCATGTGCCACTTTCAGGTCTCCTCACACTGCTGGTGTGTTCCATTTTGTCATAGGGTGCTGGCAGATTACGGGCCTCCCATTTCTGCTGCCAGGTCTGTAATCTGCCATGGGCCCCTGTACCGCCTCTTCATGCTGCTGCCAGGTCCAGAGTGTCTCATGGGTCCCTGTACGGTCTCCCATTGCTGCTGTCTCCATCGCCACACTCTGCCATGTGCCACTTTCAGGTCTCCTCACACTGCTTGTGTGTTCCATTTTTTGTCATAGGGTGCTGGCAGATTACGGGCCTCCCATTGCTGCTGCCAGGCCCGTAATCTGTCATGGGCCCCTGTACCGCCTCCTCATGCTGCTGCCAGGCCCGTAATCTGTCATGGGTCCCTGTACGGCCTCCCATTGCTGCTGTCTCCATCGCCACACTCTGCCATGTGCCCCTTTCAGGTCTCCTCACACTGCTGGTGTGTTCCATTTTTTGTCATAGGGTGCTGGCAGATTACGGGCCTCCCATTGCTGCTGCCAGGCCCGTAATCTGCCATGGGCCCCCGTACCGCCTCCTCATGCTGCTGCCAGGTCCAGAGTCTCTCATGGGTCCCTGTACGGCCTCCCATTGCTGCTGTCTCCATCGCCACATTCTGCCATGTGCCACTTTCAGGTCTCCTCACACTGCTGGTGTGTTCCATTTTGTCATAGGGTGCTGGCAGATTACGGGCCTCCCATTGCTGCTGCAAGGCCCGTAATCTGCCATGGGCCCCCGTACCGCCTCCTCATGCTGCTGCCAGGTCCAGAGTCTCTCATGGGTCCCTGTACGGCCTCCCATTGCTGCTGTCTCCATCGCCACACTCTGCCATGTGCCACTTTCAGGTCTCCTCACACTGCTGGTGTGTTCCATTTTTTGTCATAGGGTGCTGGCAGATTACGGGCCTCCCATTGCTGCTGCCAGGCCCGTAATCTGCCATGGGCCCCAGTACCGCCTCCTCAAGCTGCTGCCAGGTCCAGAGTCTCTCATGGGTCCCTGTACGGCCTCCCATTGCTGCTGTCTCCATCGCCACACTCTGCCATGTGCCACTTTCAGGTCTCCTCACACTGCTGGTGTGTTCCATTTTGTCATAGGGTGCTGGCAGATTACGGGCCTCCCATTTCTGCTGCCAGGCCTGTAATCTGCCATGGGCCCCTGTACCGCCTCTTCATGCTGCTGCCAGGTCCAGAGTGTCTCATGGGTCCCTGTATGGCCTCCCATTGCTGCTATCTCCATCGCCACACTCTGCCATGTGCCACTTTCAGGTCTCCTCACACTGCTGGTGTGTTCCATTTTTTGTCATAGGGTGCTGGCAGATTACGGGCCTCCCATTGCTTCTGCCAGGCCCGTAATCTGCCATGGGCCCCAGTACCGCCTCCTCATGCTGCTGCCAGGTCCAGAGTCTCTCATGGGTCCCTGTACAGCCTCCCATTGCTGCTGTCTCCATCGCCACACTCTGCCATGTGCCACTTTCAGGTCTCCTCACACTGCTGGTGTGTTCCATTTTGTCATAGGGTGCTGGCAGATTACGGGCCTCCCTTTGCTGCTGCCAGGTCCGTAATCTGCCATGGGCCCCTGTACCGCCTCCTCATGCTGCTGCCAGGTCCAGAGTGTCTCATGGGTCCCTGTACGGCCTCCCATTGCTGCTGTCTCCATCGCCACACTCTGCCATGTGCCACTTTCAGGTCTCCTCACACTGCTGGTGTGTTCCATTTTGTCATAGGGTGCTGGCAGATTACGGGCCTCCCATTTCTGCTGCCAGGTCTGTAATCTGCCATGGGCCCCTGTACCGCCTCTTCATGCTGCTGCCAGGTCCAGAGTGTCTCATGGGTCCCTGTACGGTCTCCCATTGCTGCTGTCTCCATCGCCACACTCTGCCATGTGCCACTTTCAGGTCTCCTCACACTGCTGGTGTGTTCCATTTTTTGTCATAGGGTGCTGGCAGATTACGGGCCTCCCATTGCTGCTGCCAGGCCCGTAATCTGTCATGGGCCCCTGTACCGCCTCCTCATGCTGCTGCCAGGCCCGTAATCTGTCATGGGTCCCTGTACGGCCTCCCATTGCTGCTGTCTCCATCGCCACACTCTGCCATGTGCCCCTTTCAGGTCTCCTCACACTGCTGGTGTGTTCCATTTTTTGTCATAGGGTGCTGGCAGATTACGGGCCTCCCATTGCTGCTGCCAGGCCCGTAATCTGCCATGGGCCCCCGTACCGCCTCCTCATGCTGCTGCCAGGTCCAGAGTCTCTCATGGGTCCCTGTACGGCCTCCCATTGCTGCTGTCTCCATCGCCACATTCTGCCATGTGCCACTTTCAGGTCTCCTCACACTGCTGGTGTGTTCCATTTTGTCATAGGGTGCTGGCAGATTACGGGCCTCCCATTGCTGCTGCAAGGCCCGTAATCTGCCATGGGCCCCCGTACCGCCTCCTCATGCTGCTGCCAGGTCCAGAGTCTCTCATGGGTCACTGTACGGCCTCCCATTGCTGCTGTCTCCATCGCCACACTCTGCCATGTGCCACTTTCAGGTCTCCTCACACTGCTGGTGTGTTCCATTTTTTGTCATAGGGTGCTGGCAGATTACGGGCCTCCCATTGCTGCTGCCAGGCCCGTAATCTGCCATGGGCCCCAGTACCGCCTCCTCAAGCTGCTGCCAGGTCCAGAGTCTCTCATGGGTCCCTGTACGGCCTCCCATTGCTGCTGTCTCCATCGCCACACTCTGCCATGTGCCACTTTCAGGTCTCCTCACACTGCTGGTGTGTTCCATTTTGTCATAGGGTGCTGGCAGATTACGGGCCTCCCTTTGCTGCTGCCAGGCCCGTAATCTGCCATGGGCCCCTTTACCGCCTCCTCATGCTGCTGCCAGGTCCACAGTGTCTCATGGGTCCCTGTACGGCCTCCCATTGCTGCTGTCTCCATCGCCACACTCTGCCATGTGCCACTTTCAGGTCTCCTCACACTGCTGGTGTGTTCCATTTTGTCATAGGGTGCTGGCAGATTACGGGCCTCCCATTTCTGCTGCCAGGCCTGTAATCTGCCATGGGCCCCTGTACCGCCTCTTCATGCTGCTGCCAGGTTCAGAGTGTCTCATGGGTCCCTGTACGGCCTCCCATTGCTGCTGTCTCCATCGCCACACTCTGCCATGTGCCACTTTCAGGTCTCCTCACACTGCTGGTGTGTTCCATTTTTTGTCATAGGGTGCTGGCAGATTACGGGCCTCCCATTGCTGCTGCCAGGCCCGTAATCTGCCATGGGCCCCCGTACCGCCTCCTCATGCTGCTGCCAGGTCCAGAGTGTCTCATGGGTCCTTGTACGGCCTCCCATTGCTGCTGTCTCCATCATCACACTCTGCCATGTGCCCCTTTCAGGTCTCCTCACACTGCTGGTGTGTTCCATTTTTTGTCATAGGGTGCTGGCAGATTACGGGCCTCCCTTTGCTGCTGCCAGGCCCGTAATCTGCCATGGGCCCCAGTACTGCCACCTCATGCTGTTGCCAGGTCCAGAGTCTCTCATGGGTCCCTGTACGGCCTCCCATTGCTGCTGTCTCCATCGCCACACTCTGCCATGTGCCACTTTCAGGTCTCCTCACACTGCTGGTGTGTTCCATTTTTTGTCATAGGGTGCTGGCAGATTACGGGCCTCCCATTGCTGCTGTCAGGCCCGTAATCTGACATGGGCCCCCGTACCGCCTCCTCATGCTTCTGCCAGGTCCAGAGTGTCTCATGGGTCCCTGTACGGCCTCCCATTGCTGCTGTCTCCATCGTCACACTCTGCCATGTGCCACTTTCAGGTCTCCTCACACTGCTGGTGTGTTCCATTTTGTCATAGGGTGCTGGCAGATTACGGGCCTCCCATTTCTGCTGCCAGGCCTGTAATCTGCCATGGGCCCCTGTACCGCCTCTTCATGCTGCTGCCAGGCCCAGAGTGTCTCATGGGTCCCTGTATGGCCTCCCATTGCTGCTGTCTCCATCGCCACACTCTGCCATGTGCCACTTTCAGGTCTCCTCACACTGCTGGTGTGTTCCATTTTTTGTCATAGGGTGCTGGCAGATTACGGGCCTCCCATTGCTGCTGCCAGGTCCGTAATCTGCCATGGGCCCCCGTACCGCCTCCTCATGCTGCTGCCAGGTCCAGAGTGTCTCATGGGTCCCTGTACGGCCTCCCATTGCTGCTGTCTCCATCGCCACACTCTGCCATGTGCCACTTTCAGTTCTCCTCACACTGCTGGTGTGTTCCATTTTTTGTCATAGGGTGCTGGCAGATTACGGGCCTCCCATTGCTGCTGCCAGGCCCGTAATCTGCCATGGGCCCCAGTACCGCCTCCTCATGCTGCTGCCAGGTCCAGAGTGTCTCATGGGTCCCTGTACGGCCTCCCATTGCTGCTGTCTCCATCGCCACACTCTGCCATGTGCCACTTTCAGGTCTCCTCACACTGCTGGTGTGTTCCATTTTGTCATAGGGTGCTGGCAGATTACGGGCTTCCCATTGCTGCTGCCAGGCCCGTAATCTGCCATGGGCCCCCGTACCGCCTCCTCATGCTGCTGCCAGGTCCAGAGTCTCTCATGGGTCCCTGTACGGCCTCCCATTGCTGCTGTCTCCATCGCCACACTCTGCCATGTGCCACTTTCAGGTCTCCTCACACTGCTGGTGTGTTCCATTTTGTCATAGGGTGCTGGCAGATTACGGGCCTCCCATTGATGCTGCTAGGCCCGTAATCTGCCATGGGCCCCTGTACCGCCTCCTCATGCTGCTGCCAGGTCCAGAGTCTCTCATGGGTCCCTGTACGGCCTCCCATTGCTGCTGTCTCCATCGCCACACTCTGCCATGTGCCACTTTCAGGTCTCCTCACACTGCTGGTGTGTTCCATTTTGTCATAGGGTGCTGGCAGATTACGGGCCTCCCATTGCTGCTGCCAGGCCCGTAATCTGCCATGGGCCCCTCTACCGCCTCCTCATGCTGCTGCCAGGTCCACAGTGTCTCATGGGTCCCTGTACGGCCTCCCATTGCTGCTGTCTCCATCGCCACACTCTGCCATGTGCCACTTTCAGGTCTCCTCACACTGCTGGTGTGTTCCATTTTTTCATAGGGTGCTGGCAGATCACGGGCCTCCCATTGCTGCTGCCAGGCCCGTAATCTGCCATGGGCCCCCGTACCGACTCCTCATGCTGTGACGTTGCAACAAGGTGGAATTCAACCCTACATATGTTAGACCGCCTTTACGAACAGCGAAAGGCCATCACAGATTCCTGATGTTACAGTGGTCCAGACTGGGCCCCCAATAGCAAAGGTGAACACTTTTCACTCAAGAGTAAATCACATGGTTTAGGAACATGTCTTTCTTTTTGCCAATGCAAATGCAAATGAACCTTCTCAAACCCTATTGGGTGTGTGTGCATAACCTCTGTCTAGTACTCAGCATGTACACAATATTTAATCACATATAGTAGGCTTCATTTCAAACAGGGTCCCTGACAGTCATTGTAAAATCAAGAAAGCAACATTAAAATTCCATTTATTCCCAAAAAAGCCAAAAAATACAATAGTTTGCATATTTTACAGGAAAAGCCGTATTAGTGCCATTTACAGTATTTGAACACGATAAACATTATGAATTCGAAAATCTAGACATTACCACTACAGTTTCATTTATTATAAAAAAAACCACAAACGATTTTATTGCTTGCATTTCCAGTATTAATTTGTTTTCACTCCAGCCCCAGTTTCAGTAGGACCTCAAACAGCCATTTGTACTTTTTGAAATCAAAATTACAGTGTAATTTATTCCCAAAAAAAGTATCCCAAATAACATTAGCAGTATGTATCCAATATTAATTTATTTTCCCTCCAGCCCCAGTTTGAATAAGACCCCTCACCACCATTAGTACTATTTAAAATCAACATTACAGCATCATTTTTTCCTAGAAAAATAACACGTAATACTTATTTATTTGTGGTTAAATCTCAGTTTGAATTGGGCCCCCCAACAGCCATTTGTACCATTTGAAATCAACAAAATAGTATAATTTATTCTCAGCCCCTCAAATATTATCCTTAGTACAGTACGTTCCTAGTACTTTGTGTTAAAGTGTGGAGCTGGCCACCAACAGCCATTTTTAAATTTAGAAATTGACATTACAGCATCATTGATTCCCAAAAAAAAGTATACATATTGTTGTAATTATGTACCCAGATTAGATTTATTTAATCAGCCATACAGTATGTACCGTTTAAGATTGACATTACAGTATAATTAATTCCTGGGAAAAATACTCCAAATATTATTTTGAGTACTTTCTCAGTATTAATTTATTTGCGTCCAATACCCATTTTGTATAGGACCACCAAGAGCCATTTATAACTGTGGAAATCAACCTTACAGTATCATTTATTCCCAGTGAAAACATCCCAAATATTGATGCTACCGGGACCCCAAACAGCCATGTTCAAATGTAGAAATCAAGAATATAGTTTCATTTATATCCAGAAAAAAAACACCTCAAATACTTTAGTGAGTACATTTCCAGATATGATTTATTTGTGATTTGGCACCAATCTGAATATGACCCCCTATAGCCATTTTTAAAATTGTGAACAAATATAGTATAATCTCCCCCCCCTTTCAAATATTGCATTGCAATGTGCATTGACTTTAAACCATAGGTATGCACAGACTATTGCATTTGGGTGTGCACCCCACACCCTAACGTATATGTACACAGTATATATATATATATATATATATATATATATATATATATATACAGTTGCAAGAAAAAGTATGTGAACCCCTTGGGATTCCGTGTAGTTTTGCATGAATTGGGCATAAAATGTGCTCTGAACGTCATCTAAGTCACAACAATAGAAGAACACAGTCTGCTGAACATAATACTACACAAACATTAGATGTTGCCATGGTTTAACCACTTGAGCCCCAGAGGATTTACCCCCCTTAATGACCAGGCCTTTTTTTGCTGTTTGGCGCTGCACTAATTCAAATGATAATTGCGCGGTCATGCAATGCTATACCCAAACAAAATTTACGTCCTTTTTTTCACACAAATAGAGCTTTCTTTTGGTGGTATTTGATCACCTGTGCGCTTTTTATTTTTTGCGCTATAAACAAAAAAACCACGAAAATTTTGAAAAAAAACAATATTTTCTACTTTCAGCTATAAAAAATATATCGTAAACTCAAAGTTAGTCATAAATTTAAGCCACAATGTATTCTGCTACATGTTTTTGGTAAAAAAAATCCCAATAAGTGTATATTGATTGCTTTGTGTGAAAGTTATAGCGTCTACAAACTATGGTATAGATACTGTAATTTATGCCTTTTTTTGCTATACTGCGCTGCACTAACTCAAATGATAATTGCGCGGTCATGCAATGCTGCACCCAAACGAAAATTACGTCCTTTTTTTCACACAAATAGAGCTTTCTTTTGGTGGTATTTGATAACCTGTGCGCTTTTTATTTTTTGCGCTATAAACAAAAAAACCACAAAAATTTTGAAAAATAACAATATTTTCTACTTTCAGCTATAAAAAATATATCGTAAACTCAAAGTTAGTCATAAATTTAAGCCAAAATGTATTCTGCTACATGTTTTTGGTAAAAAAAATCCCATGCATTAGCGGGCAAACTGGCGCTATCTAGGAGGGGCGCTAACACTATCGGAAGTCGCCAGCGACACTGATACAGTGATCAGTAAAAATTGGTTCACTGATCAGTGACACTGGTGACAGGGCAGTGCAGGGGTTAACTGGGGGGGGGCGATCAAGGGGTTAAACGGGATTACTGGTGTACTGGCGGGCAAACTGGCGCTATCTGGGAGGGGCGCTAACTCTATCGGAAGTCGCCAGCGACACTGATACAGTGATCAGTAAAAATTGGTTCACTGATCAGTGACACTGGGTGACAGGGCAGTGAAGGGTTTAACTGGGGGGGGGGCAATCAAGGGGTTAAACGGGATTACTGGTGTACTGGCGGGCAATCTGGCGCTATCTGGGAGGGGCGCTAACTCTATCGGAAGTCGCCAGCGACACTGATACAGTGATCAGTAAAAATTGGTTCACTGATCAGTGACACTGGTGACAGGGCAGTGAAGGGTTTAACTGGAGGGGGGCGATCAAGGGGTTAAACGGGATTACTGGTGTACTGGCGGGCAATCTGGCGCTATCTGGGAGGGGCGCTAACTCTATCGGAAGTCGCCAGCGACACTGATACAGTGATCTGTAAAAATTGGTTCACTGATCAGTGACACTGGGTGACAGGGCAGCGAAGGGGTTAACTGGGGGGGGCGATCAAGGGGTTAAACGGGATTACTGGTGTACTGGTGGGCAAACTGGCGCTATCTGGGAGGGGCGCTAACTCTATCGGAAGTCGCCAGCGACACTGATACAGTGATCAGTAATAATTGGTTCACTGAACAGTGACACTGGGTGACAGGGCAGTGAAGGGGTTAACTGGAGGGGGGGGGGCGATCAGGGGGTTAAACGGGATTACTGGTGTACTGGCGGGCAATCTGGCGCTATCTGGGAGGGGCGCTAACTCTATCGGAAGTCGCCAGCGACACTGATCAGTAAAAATCGCTTCACTGATCAGTAACACTGGTGACAGGGCAGTGAAGGGTTAACTGGAGGGGGGGGGGGCGATCAGGGGGTTAAATGTGTCCTAGAGTGTTCTAACTGTAGTGTAGTGCTTGTGTACTCACTTTTTGGATGTCTTCTTCTCTGTCTGGAACGGAATGTGTCCAGGCAGAGAAGAATGACATCATATCCTGCCCTGTGTATGTCAACACAGGACAGGATAGGACAGGGACCGATCATGTGATTTCAGCCAGAAATCACTGGCTGAAATCTAATGATTGATCCCTCCTGGATCAAATAGTGTCACCCGCGGGTCGGCGGGAGCGCGCGCCCCCTGCCGGCGAAAGTGTCGGGAGCGCGGAACCCGTTTTTAAACGTGGTTTTGCGCTCCACTGCCGCCCTGCACACGTATATACACAGTGGCAGGGCGGCAAGCAGTTAATTGCACATAACATGTAAACATTCACAGTGCAGGGAGGAAAAAGTATGTGAGGCCCTAGCTTAATGACTTCTCCCAGAGCTCACTGGAGCCAGGAGTGAGCCAACCTTGACTCCAATCAGTGTGATGATATTGGATGTGTTGCTGACACCTGTTTTGGGTTTACTGGTTTCAAGAAGCACTGTCTGATGTGAACCATGCCTCGCAGAAAAGAGCTCTCAGAAGACCTACCATCAATTGTTGACTTGCATGAAGCTGGAAAGGGTTACAAAAGTATCACCTTGAGCCTTGATGTTCATGTGTCCACGGTAAGACAGACTGTCTACAAATGGAGAAAGTTTAGCACTGTTGCTACTCTCCCTAGGCGTGGTCGTCCTGTAAAAATGACTGCAAGAGCACAGCGCAGAATGCTGCATGAGGTAAAGAAGAATCCCAGAGTGTCAGCTAAAGACCTACAGAAATCTCTGGCACATGCTAACATTTTTGTTGACACATCTACAATAAGGAAAACATTAAACAAGAATGGAGTACATGGGAGGACACCACGGAGGAAGCCATTGCTGTCCAAAAAGAAGATTGCAGCACCTTTGAAGTTTGCAAAAGAGCACCTGGATGTTCCACAGCACTACTGGCAAAATATACTGTGGACAGATGAAACCAAGATTGAGTTGTTTGGGAAGAACACACAACACTATGTGTGGAGAAAAAAAGGCCCAGCACACCAACATCAAAACCTCATCCCCACTGTGAAACATGGCGGAGGGAGCATCATGGTTTGGGGCTGCTTTGCTGCCTCAGGGCTGGACGGATTGTTGTCATTGATGGGAAAATGAATTCCAGAGTTTATCAAGACATTTTGCAGGAAAACGTACGACCATCTGTCCGCCAACTGAAGCTCCGCAGAGGATGGGTGATGCAACAGGACAATGACCCAAAGCATACAAGTCATTCAACAAAACAATGGCTGCAACAGCACAGAATACGCCTTCTGGAGTGGCCCAGTCAGAGTCCTGACCTCAACCCCATTGAAATGCTGTGGCATGACCTTAAGAGAGCGATTCACACCAGACATCCCAAGAATATTGCTACACTGAAACAGTTTTGTGAAGAGGAGTGGTCCAAAATGACTTCAGATCGTTGTGCAGGTCTGATCTGCAACTACAGGAAACGTTTGGTTGAGGTTATTGCTGCCAAAGGAGGGTCAACCAGTTATTAAGTCCAAAGGTTCACATACTTTTTCCTCCCTGCACTGTGAATGTTTACATGTTATGTGCAATTAAACCATGGCAACATCTAATGTTTGTGTAGTATTATGTTCAGCAGACTGTGTTCTTCTATTGTTGTGACTTAGATGACGTTCAGAGCACATTTTATGCCCAATTCATGCAAAACTCCACGGAATCCCAAGGGGTTCACATACTTTTTCTTGCAACTGTACATACATACTATATTGCCAATTAATCTACGGACAACAAAATTTATAAGTATGTTGAAGGACTTCAGCGATGAGGATTGGTTACATATATTACAGTTATTCACCCTGAGAAGAGGTTCTTAACCCCTTTACAATGATCTAACACATGTGGGTTTAACACCCATATGCCGCACATATATGTCTCTGGGTGGTCACTGTTTCTTTGCTGAGAGTGCACTTATTGCACACTCCCAGTTCAGGGACAATGCTAAGAAAGACAGCTCTTGGTCCCCACTAATGATCAATTGCTGGCAGGACCGGCTACTGGCCATGTGACTACTGCGACAGCAAACCACAGGGTTATGTGATCGGCTGACCTTTCCAACTGGCTGACATTCAGAACTCTCTAAAGGAATAACCTGGTGGGCTGGAGAGTGGTAAAAGGGATTTGATTACAATGTACAAAATTAATTTGGTGACTCCAGTAACTGTAATAAACTGTTTACTCTAAGGTCCTTGAAGAGGACATGCAGCCTTGCATCTTGTGTCTTTTTTTTACAGACTAAAGACAGAACAATTTCACAAATTTGTACCACAGCTATTAATCATTTTTGGAAAAACCATAATTTCTGAGGGATAGTGTAAGCATCTTGCACTGGCAATCAAAACTGAGTGTATTTTTTCAAACACTGAAGACAGAAAGATTTCTGTAGGAAATATTAAATTAGTCTTTATTTTTTCAGAGGCAGGTTATAAAAATTGTATAGATTTGCTGCACATAACTTGAAAGTCTAGCTTAGGCAACCACCACCACAGCTGCTTATCCTTTCATTGGCAGGAAACTCCCAGCCATGTTGGCCATGAACGGGTACTGTATATTGTCAGTCTCTGGGAAGGTTAATATGTTCCCTTGCAGCACATGCTGTGTTTTATTTTATGTTCCCTCTGTGATGGCAGAATGAGCTCTGTAACTTTCCATTATAACATGAATCCAAGAGGGTAGACAACCATTAATGGCACCTCTACATGATGTCACAGGTTCTGGGGTCCTTTTACAGGCATCATGGGCATAAACAAGTTTATCTTCCACAAGTTATCAGAGGTAGAGGAACCTGAGTCCTTGGGGTCACTGAGGACAGTGTTGGCCCTTTACTATCTCCCCTCATGAGAAAGAAAATAAAAACGCCTGCATGTCCAAGAAATGTGGGATGGATGAACACGGGCTGGAAACATCACAGGTAATCTAGACATAGTCCAGATTCCAGAGAAAATCTTTTTGTTTGTCCAACAACTGCTTGTTGTCTCTGAGGTAACCAGTAACCTGATTGCAAAGGGCTGTAGCTGATGGTCCACCCACTGACTTAAGCAGTTGTTCAAAGATCCAATGCCAGTAACAATTGACCTACCCACCAAAGGGTCTAGTTCCTTATGGACCATAGGAAGGTGATGGAAGCCTGTGGAATAAACACTTCACCTTCTCAATGGGAAAATACACAAAATCTGACACCTCTGGAGATAAGTGGTGCTAAGTCCTCTTTGAATGCTTTTGTTGGGTCCCCTTTAAATTTAGCAAGCCAACAACTTTTGGATAGCTTCCAGTCTGTATTACTGTAGTATCTAAAACTACCACTGATCCCTCACCCCCCATCAGAATTTATTACAACGATACCTGAGGGACTTTAGAGCAACCAGTTCCTGAGGAGTCAAATTGTCCCAAAAAAAAAAGGTCAGGATTAGATGACTTACATGCTAAACATGTTTGATCTCTGTCACCTAGCCTCTGATATTGGCCAATAAGTTTAAATGGCATAGTTATCTTATACATCTCCCGTTCATCAACACCACAACTAGATTCAGACACAGAACTAAGCACAGAACTTAAAAATTTAAAACTATCAACTGAATTTTTTCCAAACTATCATTGTCACTCTTAGAAGCAATTGTTATCCCAAGAACCAAAAATAGTGCTTTCTATGTGTAACTGAATGAACAACATATTGACATAATTAATTGCATTAAATAAACTAAATTATCTATAAACTAAATCGTCTATTTGGACAATATTTTACCCTCTAGAAAGAAGAGAAACTTCATCTTCTGTTAACGATCCTTGAGAAAAGTTTAGTACATTATGAATCACTTTTGTGTTTGTGCCCTGAGCTGACAGTGGGCGTTGCCATTTATGTTTCTTTCCTCCCCATCATATTTTCTTTATTTTCTTGAACCTGAAGTTTTCTTTTTCGTTTTGTTTTGTTTTTGTGTTTCCACATTTAAATGAGGCTGAACTAAAGGATATTGACTACATCATAGAGATTGTTTGAATCAGGAGATTTTAATTTTTTTCAGGTACTTATATAGCACTGTCAATTTATACACATATATATATTGAACATTCACATTAGTCCCTAACCCTCAAGGGGTGTACAATCTAAGGTCCCTAACTCACATACACATATTAGGGCCAATTGTAGACAGGATCCAATTAACCTATCAGCATGTCTTTGGAGTGTGGGAGGAAACCAGAGTACCTGGAGAAAACCCATGCAAGCACAGGGAGAACATGCAAACTCCATGCAGGAGCTGCCATAGTCAGGAGTTGAGCCCATGACCCATTTACTACATTGCAGACATGCTAACCACTAAGCCACTGTGCTGCCCCAGCCACTAACTGTGATTGCTAAAGTATCATCCAAAAACTCATTATCTGTGTCAGTAAAGCTAATTCATCTCTTATGAACTGAAGAAAAAGCTATACATGAAATTAAAAAACTGGTAGGCTTTTTCCACACATATACATTATTTGATTCATAGTCCAAATGATCCCTCAACATTTTCTCCTTTTTGCCAGCAAGCACCACTTTTTCTAGCTTGCCCAGCTTATTATTCAAACAAGCATCCAGCTCTTTGAATTCTGCATCATTCTGTAAAGAAGTAATATCTTTTTGCAACATTGAAATCTCCTGTTGCAGTTTTTTTTAGCTCTTTGGACTTGAAGCAAATAATTCTTATGAAGTCAAAGGAACATGCTGATAATGTGTCTATCCATTTTTTTCTTTAAACTTTCATCAAAAGCTCACATGTCAGGAATTTTTTGATCCTCAGACTTCTAGGAATGTATTCTAATGGAATGTTAAGTATTCTGTAAAAGTGCTAACATCTCAATAAGACTTAATTTCCTTTACCATTAGACATTCCAACTTGTGGAATATAAATTTAATTGAGCTAGTATGTCATTGTCACTTGAAGCAGCTGAATATTAAGTCCTGATTTAAGTGGATTGCCTGATGATTCGACTGGATTTACTCTCTGCTAGAGTAGTTAAAATGTTAGTTTACATTTTCACAGAAAACACTCTGCATCCTCCCACCTCCCCAATCCCTGCTGTACTTGCCTTCCATGGGTGATGCACTGTCAGTGTCCATGCATCTGGTGTAGTGGACCAGGTAATAAAAATCCCCATTTTTTTTTACCTATTCACTCTGCAGGGCTTCCTGGATAGCTCAGATCACTTCTGATTGGTCAACACCGGCACGGTTTTTAGTTTACCTATTAGTTTTTTTCTGAAAAGGTGAAATAACATTTTAGCTTTCACAGATTCAAGAGATTCTCAACTTGAAAGTCACCTATTCAAGCTATTACTTACCTAGCCCACAAAGCCTGATCCTCCAAAGCTGCTACTTACCTAGCCCACAAAGCCTGATCCTCCAAAGCTGCTACTATTAGTTTTTTTCTGAAAAGGTGAAATAACATTTTAGCTTTCACAGATTCAAGAGATTCTCAACTTGAAAGTCACCTATTCAAGCTATTACTTACCTAGCCCACAAAGCCTGATCCTCCAAAGCTGCTACACATTCAAAGAACAATAACTGTAAAGGATGGCATCACTGGCAAAATGTCCATTCAGCAGCAGAGCTTCAGCAATCTCATATCATATTCCCCTTGGTCTAACCCAGGGGTAGGCAACCTGCGGCTCTCCAGCTGTTGCAGGACTACAAGTTCTATCATGCCTCTTCATGTCATATCTGTAACTGTCAGTTTTGTAATGTTGTAATGCCTCATGGGAAAATGTAGTTCCACAACAGCTAGAGAGCCGCAGGTTGCCTACCCCTCGTCTAGCCTGAAACTCACTGTATGTAGAAAGGCTGACTATGCTGTAAACAGGAATGCATCTCTAGAGACATTACTCTGAGAAAACACAATCAAATGGCCTATAGCAAGTAAGAAGCCAACTTAAGTAAGGAAAATTAGAACCAGATGAGAAGACCCCTAATAATTTCTGTCTGTCATCATATTGCTTCTTTGATTGTGGTGTAATATTACTATTGTGCCAAACACCAAGGATGACTAGGAATTTTACAAGCTGCGGTCAGATAGTAGTATATGTTTGAGTAGTATGATCTTCAAATGTATTACTTGCCTTAAACTTTGTGGCATGCTACAGACATAAAAGACTGCCCATCTTCCAGCTGACAGACTCAGTTCAGACAGAAGCACTAACTTTGCTGGAGCAGATAATGAACTGCAAATCTCTTTGATGTCTGGGTGATCAGGGCTGTATATAGACTTTCAACTCCCCTCACCATGGGAAAGAATGATTGGCATAGCTCACAGTTCACAGAATCCTTGATTCTATCTTTCTACACATGGTCTTACAACTCTCATAATAGAAGTCTTAGCCATCATTAATGCTAGACCTCTAACTCCAGTTTCAAAAGACCCAGAAAATCCTTTTTTATTCACTCTAGAAACTCCCCTTACTCAGAATACTGAAGTATTCAGTGCACCTCCTGGAGAGTTCAGTGCCAAGGAACTGTATTTGTGGCATAGGACACAAGCACAAAGTCTTGCAAATACTTGGGACAGATGGATAAAGCAGTGCATCTTCACTTTGCAGCCCCACATCTTAGTGGAAAACCTCCAAATCTAATTTAGAACCTTGTTATTTTGTTCTTGTTAAAGACTGCCAGTGTCAAAAAAATTAGTGATATTTAGGCCCTATCACTAAAACATTTCCAAGTGATGATGGGAAAGTCAGAAACAGAAAAGTTGAAGTTTGCAGAAAGAAAATTGTTCCTAGGACCAGTTTCTGAATTCACCTTATGACTCAAATTGTAGTGTTGGCTTAAACCAGATGGGGTGTGTACTATGTAGAAAGGACAGAATAAATCATACAGATGTGCTCAAAAGTGTGCACACCCTTGGTGAATGTACCATTTTTAAAGAAAACATGAGTGAGCAGGTAAAATACATTTCTTTTATTTCTAATGGGATTCATAATCAACTGTAGGTCATAATAGAATGGTACAACCATGAAACAAAACATGGCAACAAGTAAACAAATTAAATGACCCTTATTCAAAAGTCTGCATACCGCTAATTCTTAATACTGTGTATTGCCCCCTTTGGCATCAATGACAGCATGCAGTCTTTTGTAATATTTGTCCATGAGGCCCCACATTCTTGCAAAATGCCTCCAGGTCATGCAAATTTTTTTCGTCATCTTGCACGAAGCACAGGTTTGAGATCTCCCTTGAGTGGTTTGATGATATTAAGATCAGGAGTATGTGATGGCCACTTCAGAACCATCCACTGGAGGGTCAACCTGGCCTTGTGCTGAGGGTCATTGTTGTGCTGGAAAGTCCAACAGTGTCCCATGAGCAGCTTTTGTGAAGAAGAATGCAAATTGCCTGCCAGTATTATCTGATAACATGCTGCATTTATCTTACCAACTATTTTTGCAAGATTCCCTTTGCCTTTAGAGCTGGCACACCCCCAAAACATCAGTGAATAACCACCATGCTTCATAGTGGGCATAGGATTCTTGTCGCTATAGGCCTTGTTCACCCCTCTCTAAATATAGCGCTTATGGTTCTGACCATAAAGCTCTATTTTGGTCTTGTCACTCCAGATTACAGTGTACCATAGGCTGTGAGGCGCATCAAGATTTTGTCTGGTATATTGTATCCAGGCTATTTTATGTCATTGGCACAGTAAAGGCTTCTTTCTGGCAACTCAACCATGCAGCTCATTTTGTTCAAGTATTGTCATATTGTGCTCCTTGAAACAATGGCACCATCTTTTTCCAGAGCAGCCTGTATGTCTCCTGAAGTTATCTGTGGGTTTTTATTTGTATCCTGAACAATTCTTCTGGCAGTTGTGGCTGCAATCTTCCTTGGTCTTCCCAGTGGCATCCCAAGGCAGGTGCGGGGGGTGCGCCCCGCACTGGGTGACAAACCACATGGGGTGACACCGGAACCACTCCATGAAAAGGTAAGTTGTAAAGCAAGTTGACAATCCCTGCAGGATGGATCCGATCCATCCTGCAGGAATAGTCGGCTTTATTTGCAACTTACCTTTTCATGGAGCGGGTCCGGTGTCACCCCATACAGGTTGCATGCCGACAATCCCCGTAGGATGGATTGGATCTGCGGATTGGGGAGCATAATGGATCAGAGTCTGATCCATTATGCTCAATCTGCAGATCTGATCCATTCTGCGGGGATCGTCAGAGTGGGTGTCACCAAGTGTTACCGCACTGGGTGACACCAATCCTAGGGACACCACTGGGTCTACCTGACCTTGGCTTGGTATCAAGAGATCCCCAAATTTTCCATTCTTAATAAGTGATTGAACAGTAATGACTGGCATATTCAGGGCTTTGGATATATTTTAAAATCCTTTTCAATCTTTATAAAGTTCTAATACCTTGTTGCGCAGGTTTTTTGACAGTTCTTTTCTGCTCCCCATGGCCCAATATCTAGCCTGCTCAGTGCATCCACATGAAAGGTAACAACCTCACTGACTATTTATACACAGACACTAATTGCAATTTAAAATGCCACAGATGTGGGAAATTAACCTTAAATTGCCATATTAACCTGTGTGTGTCACCTTGTGTGTCTGTAACATGGCCAAACATTCCAGGGTAAACTGTAAACTTGTAAACGTTTTATTGGGCCATTTGTGATTTCTGTAATCATTATGGTTTAAAAAGGAGCCAAACAATTATGTGATAATAAATGGATTCATATGATCACTAACCCAAAATGGAAAAAAAAGTTTGTTGTCATGATCAGTCATATTTTCAATATAAATGTCAAAAGTTCACGATATCTGCCAGGGTATGCAAACTTTTGAGCACAATTGCATATCTTGCAGTCCTGTCACCATCATGGATGCAGATATAAATGTGGTATCTGTTTAGCTCTAAGCAGGATGTTCTAACAGTATTTTCCAAAAGAAGAAAACATGGCAAATGTTTATAATGCACAGTGTTTGTCTAAGGACTAAGGGCTTTTGTCTACAGGCTTTGGACTTGTGTCAATAGCTTCAGTTTGACATCAGTTTAAAAAGCTTCTCATTTAGAACTAATTGACTCATTCAGTAATTTACCAGTGATGCACTGATTTTTTTGAAGCCATGTTATTCAATAATGCAAGTAAGAAAGAAATGATGAAATGTAGTTCAACACCTTATAACTATCCATCAGAACTCTTCTGACTGCATTAGTTTGCTATGGGTTACTGTACTTCACATCTTAATATTGCTATGTGTATTACCTTACTGCATAAATATAATATAATGTTGTGATGAACATCAGCGAGTGCATTAGGGGTATGATTGTTTTCATAACAGTTGAGGACTTTGGCATTACATCTGACTACAATCCATTGTCTTTATAGAAATACAACAATCCCTGCCTCATCTTGCTTCAATTCAATTGCAAGTTGGGAATCAATTTTGCTTAAATGTGCAGTGATATTGTGTGTCCAGGCTGCAGATATTCAGTAAAGCACCTTTTGCATCTACATTATCAAGGCCAAGACCCTGCTAGAGCTCATCTGAGCAGAGATATCATCTGAAAGAAGGAAAACCAACTGGATCAAAATAAAGCCATACAAAATTAATGTAAGGGATGTAAGTGAAAGGCGAATATATATGGAGTCATTATTTTTCCAATATGTATAATTGCTAGTGTCTAAGGTTAACAACTCAGCGAAGCAGAAGACTGCAGTGAAATTATTCTCTTTCTTTAAAAGCATCCTTTCCACTGCTTTAGGTGCCTGAATACTCCGAGAAGCCTAAATTTTGATTGGCATCATTTTGCAGATCTTTTTAATATTCAGAACAATGCTTTCTATTGTCAATCAGGGTAGCATAAATCAAAGCAGAAATCACACTTTAGGACAAGCCAGCAAGGTAAAGTCATGCTGAGTAGAGCTAAACATGCCTTAGCCTCTGTGGTGTCCTTGTCATTTAATGTTGATGTCATTCATCAGCCGTAGTTGTAAAATACAGTCTCAAAATGTGGTCATCATGTAGCTCTCTTCAGGAATGTTAAATCCAGTGTGCATTAAACTGGAGTACTAAGCCAAAATAAAAGTCTGATAATATTTACATTTTAATAATTGTACTCTTTTGGTAGCTAAGCATACGCCCAAATTGCTGTCACATGCAGTATATCACAGCTTTCATTAGAATTAATTTTTCGTTAAAGGAAACATTGGAGAAACTAAAGGGTTCCATTTCTGCCATCCTTCTGAAAAGTCAAGCTGCCTGGTAGTCACACTGATCCTCTAAACAGGCAGTACAGTCAGAACTGCTGATTTGCCTGTGTCTTCTGGGTAAATGACACCATTTCACCAACATGGCATCCAAAAGCTGAAACCTGTTGCCAGGAGATTCCGCCAGAATCCATCTGCTGGCTTTAGGACTAAACACTTTTGGTGTGAATTTAATTTGAAGTTTATTGCTATTGCTATGGATATATGCTCTTAAAGGATAAGCTAACCTTAAAAATAAAAATAATAATAATAAAAGGAAATTTTTATTATTTTACTATTTTTTTCTTAGCAGCATGGAAAGCATTGCACCCACGATCAGCAGACTGTGAGAGCAATGTCAGGCTCCTGCTGATTGTCAGTGTAGCTATCTGCTCAGACCTCTGAAATGAGCAGGCAGTTAGTTCAGTCCAGGAAAGATCCATGATTTAAGGATGTTGGTACTTGTAGTCTATTCATTCACAGAACTCTGTGAATGAACAGAGCTACCATGTGGGTGGAGCCATACATGATCGTGCTCTTTTCACATTGTGACAGAGGGTGCAGAGAGAAGATCCCCGGTGTGATGTCACAAGAGGAAGGGGGGATCAGGGGGAGTGGGAACATCTTACGTGAACATGTAAGTTGTTCCTGAAAGTGAACTTATCCTTTAAATCATAATAAACACTTCAGGATGTGCCACCTGGTCCCTTTACTGTATATGTAACAGCAGCCAGGAAATTGGCATTCTCAATAGGATGTGTCAGTATTGTAGCCTCCATATAGCACATATTTATTTAAATTCCTAACACCAAATTCATATTGTAGGGACAGCAGTGAAATGCATGTTGAAAAATGTCTTGCTGTTATTCCTTATCCTGCTGAAAGATATATTAGATTTTATTGGAAATGTTGCTACCTATCATTGTGCATTGTCCAAGAATAGCTGCTGAGGTTTTGTGCTGAGAGTTGCAAAAAGACCTTTCTGTCTACATAGTTGTAATATAGTCCTCTGAACTGGTAATGACATAAAATGTTCCTGTGATACAAAGCAGAGGAGGGTGATATGAAAATATTGGCTTTAAAGTCTCTGATATGAAAATATTGGCTTTAAAGAAAGTAAAGTCTCTCTCCTCTGGACTACAGTTCCCAAAGTGTAGTGCTGCCTGACTCAGCCTATTGAACTCTTCCTGCTCAGCAGCTCCCTCTTCTTGCTGAATCAGCTGTTAACCAGTTCAGCACTGCAGGGCAGCAGCGACAGCGAGCTGCTGTAATCACTTTTCCTCTTACTCTCTATTCCCAGCCAAGCACCTGGCAATACATACTTAATATGCATTGAGCAGGGGCGGACTGACAACTCATGGGGCCCCCGGGCAATAGGGGATCATGGGGCCCCTGTGTCCTTGCCCAAACTCAAACCACACCCAAAAAAGCCTATGAAAGGTACCAGGGGCATCCTCAGATGCCAGGGTCATGGTCAGTAGGCAAGAGGCTAGCCTGCAGTCCCCTCTAAAAGCCCCTGTCCCAGTTGGATCTGTCACATTATGCCATTAGCAACCCTCTGGGTTTAGCTTTTACTTTCCAACCCACTCCTAGATGTAAGTAGATAAACTTCTATGTGCAACACTTTTTTTTTCTTTTTTACAATTTTTAAGGCAGCAGCTGCAATGTTAGTCAAGTTCATATGTGGTTTCCTCTTCACTGGCAGCCAGTGGAAAGAAAATCACTTACAGTAGTTATATAACTTAAATGCAGTAGAGAAAATGTGATACTCCAGGCTGTCTGAGCTGTCTGGTAGGGCTGTGCAATCCCTAGGACTGGATAGACAGAAATACAAATGCTTTAAAAGGTAAAGGTAAAAGGTTTTTGCATGGTGACCGTATACTGTACATACTGTAGGACACAGAGGACTGTCTCTTTGCTCCGGTTTTTGCACTGCTGGCTCACACCCAACTTTTGCAGATCCATATCAGAGGATACCAGTCAAATGCCACAATCTTATTTTGTAACTATGATTAGATGTCTTGAACATTTCTATTAGAAAATAAAATTTTTATTTGAAATTGTCATATTGGGTGTAACAATACATGTTAAATAGATTTTTTAGCTTTTAATAATAAACTGTCTGAGTGTGTATTGGCCAATAAAGCTGTTGATATATCCACTCTTATCCTGGCTCAGCAGCATATAGTGCTGGCTTTCAGTGGATTTTACTGAAGATCACATGCATGGTTTAAGTAAATAAATAGGTATTTTCCTCGTCCTTGGATATATAAATTTTAGTTAATCCTGATAATTCTTTTCTTCCACATGTTTGACCACTGGCCAAATCCCTCAGCGGGGGGAAAGTATATTCCTTGGAGATTATTTTACATAATTGCAGATGTTGTCTTTCAGCGGCTTTATGGAAATAAAAGTTAATTTACAAACTAAAGTACTGAGGTTCAGTGTTTACAAAAGAAAATATAAATGCATCATTACATGTACTATTGAGAGAATGATATCATATATAACACAAAAAAAACTTGTTTTTAAAATAAAGTATGCAATATATAAATAGAATTATATTTGGCATGTGTTGTATCATATAGAATTTACAGGCTCAATCCACCCAAAATTGATAGTTTGTCTATGTTAAAGCTGGATAGTTGAATTACTCATCCATGTCTTTTAACTCTTGGGTACTCTATTGGTGAAATAAGTGTTTTTCTAGTTCTACTCACTTATTACACTATGGTGTTAATGCCATACTTAAGGTGATACCAAGCACCCACTGTTTAATTTACCTTATCCCTGCACTTTCTGCATGTGGATGATGACACTGTAATTATTTTATGTTAAAAAATCTAAGTATTTTTTTCCTAATTGATATTCAGCTGTCACATGACCCAGCCTTTTCCCAGCCTGCCTGAAGGGAAACAGTGGCAGGAGGATCGTCTGCTGCTAGTCACATCTTAAAAACTAAAAACAGCCTTTGGGATACAGAGTAAAAGTAAATAATTAATATTGATAAATTGTTTTAAATTGTTAAACATTGTTAAAAAAAAAAAAAAAAAAATATATATATATATATATATATATATATATATATATGTATAGATTGTATATATATCCTAGATTGTAAGCTCGAAAGAGCAGGGCCCTCGATCCTCTCATGTTTTGCATTGTATTGGTATTGTTCTGTCACATGTTCTGTTCCCCTCTGTAATGTACAGCGCTGAGCGAACTATTGGCACTTTATAAATACTGTATAATAATAATAATAATAAATATATATATGAAAGAAAATATTTATTATTCTTTGGCAATAACACGGTGGGGGCGGATTTCTACCAGTTATAGGATACGTCCCACCCCTCCAGGCTGTGTCTTACAATAACAGAGAGGTGAAGCCTCGGTCAATCAAGATGCATTATCTCCCCCCCCCCTCATCTTGTGTTTAGCTGGTTAGTGGGCATGGAGAAGGAGGTAGGGAGTAGGCTGTCATTTACCACTCTGTAATCACCTACATGTGTGACTCTATAGTCACATGGGCTGCTCAGATGTGATAAGGAAGAAATGCTCAGGGTACAAAATAAACTGAAAATTGAGTATGTGCACTAATTGCCAACCCTGCTCTGAAAAATTCCCAACTGCATTGGGGGCATAGACAGAAGGGGGAGACAGAGAACAGCAAGATAAACCAGATTTTTGCAGAATACAGATAACGAATCCTGTAGTGACTGAGTGGGTATGAACAGCATGTAATACAGTATATATTGATAGTTTTTAATGATGTGGGATTTATGACACTTTAATGATATCAGTGTTGTCTAAGCAGCAAAAAGAACTATGGCTCCTGCATATTTTTACTATTTAGTGTGTTAAAGACTGGGATTTATTGTATAGGAAAATAAATCAAACAGCAAGGAAAAATATGTGGAAAGTCAACTGCATAATGTTAAAATGCTTTTTTTTTTAGATATAAACCAGAAAAAATAAGTGTAATAGATACCCTTTTATAACTGGCAAAAAAAAAGCTCTCACTGTAAATTTCTGTGGGACCCTGTGTCCCCTGGTTAGCTGCCACATGTTACTGTGGTGCATTATGTAGTTATTGGCTACAGCTTGTTGCTCTTAAAGCAGAGGATTAGGATTATGTTTCATGGGAACATTTTAGAGCACCTTGTGAATATGAACGCCATTCTGTTTTTTGCAAATATAGCTAAACAAATGTTTGTTCTTGTTTTTCATTTAAATTTTTTTTGCTGTATGGGAGCTCTTGTAGCTTTTGCTTTAATCCTCATTTGGCCAAGTTTTTGTTGTTTTTGGTCCAAGGCAAGAAGAGCTTTTGGAGAGCCTAAGCACATCCATTCCTGTCCATTTTTTGAGGCCACCAGAACAAGAGAATAGAGTGCTCTTATTCAATGCAACTTTTTCACATTTATATAAAGTATATTATATTTTTTTTACAGTATGCCCAAAACTTTTATCCAGAGTAACAAACCATTGGATTATGTGAAATGCTTGTTATCTCTCATTGGATTCCTCAAACATAATTGTGTTGTTCCTACCATTGTCCGCAATGATAGTGTTTCCACGACCAATTTGTGACACCTCAGTAAACTCATCCAAGGCATAGCTTACAAATGTGTCAGCCCTTCAAAGTGTTGCACATGAATTTTTGATTAGAGCTTGGACTATGCTTAATTCATTATTATCTTTAAATTGTGATAACTGCTAGTCACAACCTACTTTAAAAGAAACTCTGCCTTTAGGTAATTTTGACCTTTTGTTGCCATAGCTCATGTACTCTTGCACCACCTTTCTCTGATATCTTGAACCACATCCTATCCATCACTGCCTCATCATCATTACATTATCACCACTCGACACAGAGGCAGACTTACCATAAGTAGTATTAGTCATAAAACCAACAAAAAGTGGGATATCATGCTCACCCTAACCTTTCCTTCCTGTGATGCTCAGACTGATGCTTACGTCAGGAACTATAGCTGGGGAATGTTTCTTCCACCTTTAAAATTCCCCTTCCCTTAAAGCAAGCAGGCCTGCTGGGTTGCCCCCAGGCTTTAGAACACAGTTCCTGGCCAGATGGCACTAAGAAAGAACACATGTAACAAGAAAGGTTACATTTAGCCTTAAAGTGTTACTAAACCCACAACAGTAAAATCAGTCTGTATATGCAGTAAAGCATACTAGTTATACTCACTGTGGAACCTAAGGGGTTAATCCTCTGCATTGTGTAATAAGGATGTTTGATCCTGTATTCTGCGATCCTACCCTTCTTGTACTATCTCCAATACATCTACTGATAGAACAGAGCCTTGGGGGCAAACTGCACATGCTCAATTTAGTGTGTATTGCTAGAAAGTTTTTTTTTTCTTGGGAGAATGCATGTGTTCAGCACAGGGCCAATCAGAACTGTCCAGACAAAGGGTCAAGGGTCCTGCAGCCTCATAGAACAATCGGGAGAGAATGAAAACTTCTCATACAAGCTTTACTTAGTGCTCTGCTGTACACTGGTAGAAGTCACAAGACTACTATATACTGTTGATAAGAAAAGATATTTAGCAGTTTATATTTACTAAAATAATTGCATTTCCATTTTCTGTGTGCTGTGGGAAACCATATATAGTGAATGCAGGGTCCTGGGTTTAGTAACACTTTAAGGTTGGTCAGATGAAAGGCAGTAGCTGCTAGCATAATCCAGGGACAGCCTAAGGTCAGGGCAGGCAGTGGGTAAGTGTAATCTAGTAAAAAGTTTCAAAATCATGGCAGGCAGCGGGCTAGCGTAATCAAATAAATGATTCCAAGGTCAGGGCAGGCAGGGGGCAAGCATAATTCAGTAAAGTGTTCCAAGGTCAATTTTGGTGGAAATTCAAAAGAGTAGTTCAAGTTTAGAGCAGGGAACAAGGAATTCAATGACAGGTTAACTAGCAGGGACAGACAAGGCACAGCAGGTAGGGAGTTAGGTTGTAGCCACTATCACAACCCCAGAGCCCTGGGCTTGTGATGATTAAATAAAGTCCCAAGAAAGCAGAGCCAACCAGGGGAAAAAGTCAGAGGCAGGGTTGTGTGGCCATAAGCCAATCCCTACTAAAGAAAGATAGGCAAACAGAGCCAGCCTGCAGCCTAGCAGTGAGATCACCCTACTCAAGCTGCTCCAATGCTAGCACAGAGTGGGTGCTGTCTTTGTTTCCCAAATAATGAAGATGCGGGCAAGCAGACAGCAGCTTGACAGTAGGAAATTAAGAAGTGTGAGTCTGATTCATACTTCCTAAACTACCTGTCATGTACCTGGTTGTAGAGCCTATCATGAAGAGCCCATCATTTGGCTCAGGGACCACTGGTAGTGAGAAAGTGGCCGCAAGAGTACGGTGAGGTACAGGTGCCTGTAAGATGTCCAGCAGACAGTGCAAGTAAGTGACTAGTGCTTCACAAGGAATGAATCAGATGGCCAGGACAGCAGATGCCAACAGGTGCAGCAGACCTCAAACTGGCAAATGGCAGACTGGCAGTTGCTTGGCTGGCAGATGACTGGCCGCTGGTGCAGAACAAACTGGCAGACCCTTGGCTGGCAGATGACTGGCAAACACTAGGTAAGTAGAGTGCCTGTCAGGAGACACTGTACAGTCAGGACAAGACAGGATACTAAGTCAGGCAAGCTGAGTCGGTAACAGACAGTCAGATTAGGCATAGACACAGACAGGAGAATGGTCAGAGCACAGGCCGAGGTCAGCATCAGAGTAGCAGGCAGATGAGCAGGAGGCAAGCAGTATCCAGAGAGGAGCCGAGGTCAGAGCAGTGTAGTCAAAACAAACTGGGTCAATTGCAGAAGACGTTTAGAACTTCATTTGCACTGTCGGTAGAACTTCCCTGACACTACCCCAACATTTTTGTAGGTGCTTCTGCCACTTTAACATTTTATTCTGCAATGAGGAAACTATGGAATGTATTTTTTAGAACAATTAGTGTGCAGTAATAACCTCCTGTAATGTCACATTAACAACCAAATGTTATAGCCACACAGGGTTGGGGAGAGGCTAAAAACAGCAAATATTGTATATGACATATGACCTAGAATTGACAACAAGAAGAGTACAAAAAACTGTCACCCTACTATGGCAGTATTTCATTTTCTGTTAGGTGTAAAGACCCAGAGAAGGCATAATGTAGGTACACAGTATACCACCCACAACAATACATATGCTGCACAGCAATGAGGATCCACTAGGCAGGCAGGACATCAATATTCAACTTAATGCATAACTAACAGGCACTTTTGTGGAAGGATGTGTGATTCATGGTGGCACTGCTACCTTGGTCATGGCTAATGAGGAGCTGCATGTTCAAGTTGAATGTAAGTTCGACTCGAACATGAGCCGTTAGTGTGAACACCCAAATGGTACGGGCGTTTGGGGGGCTTTTTTCCCGCTGCGCCCCACAATGCACTGACGCCCCCTTGTGATGCCATCATCCTATTTAAGAACTGTCATCACAGCACAGCTATCATACAGTGCGAGCCAGTGTCGAGGGCAAAGTGGATTATTAAAATTTATTTTTTTCGGTTGGCGGTGGCAGGGAGCATCGCGATTGACATTGTATCTACTTCAGGGGACATTTTTTAAAATTTTTATTTGTAATAAAAGACTTGTCAAAGACTGTCTCCTGTCTTTTTTTTTACACTCACTTTTTGTGAATGGGTAGCGGTACCATGTACTGCATACTCATTCACATACGGAGGGTAGGATCTGGGGGCCCCCTTGTTAAAGGAGGCTTCCAGATTCCAATAAGCCCCCTGCCTGTAGATCCCCACAACTATCGGCCAGGGTTGTGGGGAAGAGGCTCTTATCCCTATCAACATGGAGACAAGGTGCTTTTGGGGGGAGCCCCCCTGCCCAAGAGCACCCCGCCCAAGTTGAGGGCATGTGGCCTGGTTGAGTTCAAGAGGGGGGAAGCTTGCTCATCCCCCCTCTTTGCTGACCTGCATGCTCGGATAAGGGTCTGGTATGGATTTGGGGGGGATTCCCATGACACTCTTTTTTTAATTTTGGCATGGGGGGTTCCCCTCAAAATCCATACCAGACCCAAAGGGTTTGGGATGGATGGGAGGGTGGACCCCATACCCTTTTTTTTTTTTTAATTGTTGGGCAATGGCGATAATTCTGTTGACATTTAGTTGTCAGCGGGTAACCCTGCTGACAGCTGAACATGAATGAATGTTTCACTACTAAAATACTGCATAACTTAACGATATAACTCATGCGGTATTTTAGTAACTGAGTATATTAGTCATGGCCTATGCTACCTGTGCAGAAATCTAACCCCTGGATAAAGTATCTCTGTGGCCAGGCTAAAACATTTTTAAAAAGAGCTCCCTGACAAGAAAAAAGTGAACACTCACCTGTCCCTCTGCCTATACCAACCATCTTAATTCTCCTGAAGAGATGAACTTATTTTCCAGACTTCTGCATCTGACATTTCAGGGAGTGTGAAATGCCTGCTCCCCCTCTGTGGTTCCTTCAGCAGCCCCTGTGTCACAGTGGACACTCAGTGGACACAGCGGTGACACAGGTGCTGGTGGAAGGAACAGCTGAACACAGTAGGGGACAGGGGCGGACTGACAACACATGGGGCCCCCGGGCAATAGGGGATCACGGGGCCCCTGTGTCCTTGCCCAAACTCAAAAAATCCTATGAAAAAGGTAGCAGGGGCATCTCATGGGGCCCCTTACTGACCCCGGGCCCTCGGGCAGTGCCGGAATTTCCAAATGATCAGTCCACCCCTGGTAGGGGATTAAGAATGCAACACACCTAGAGGTGTTGCATGTTTAACATTCTTCAGCTATAAGGTCCCATTCACACTCAATGCTCAACAAGCAAAAATCTATTGTTTTTAATCGCCCTTGTTGACATCTTGTAGCAAAACGCCTGTTGCTCAAAAAGTAATGCATAACTTTTCAGGCTACATTCACACTTAGCTGAGTGTTTTCAGGCATTTTTTCAAGCATTTTTTTCAGGCATATTTGAGTCTTTTTTTTTTAGCATATTTGCAAATATTATAGGCATTTTTTCAGCTATAAGGTGTGGAGTGCTGCTGAAAAAGAGGTGGAGAGCTGTTGTTTGAGCAGAAAATCGCATGACAAATTGCTTGAAAAAATTATCATGTCGTGTTTTTCAAGGCATTTCCATTCAAGTTTATGAGGACAAAAACTCTCAAATCTGCCTGAAAAGTAGCTCATGTACTTTTTTGAGCTACAGGCATTTTACTACAGGCAACAAAATGCTCAAATGTGAACAGTGGCCATTGAAATGAATGAGATTTTGCTTGTTGAGCATTTTTGCGAGTCAAGCTTTGAGCTGAAAAATGCTCAAGTGTGAACGGGTCAGGCAGAAATTGTCACGTACCTGGATGGTGAGCCTGATGTGAAGAAGCAGGCCTCCCGTACAACTCCGGCTCAAGGACAGCTGATGGTGAGACAGCGGTTGCAGGGGCATTCGGGGTATGAGTGCCTGTGATCAGTCCAGTAATAGCTGGTAAACTGATGAGTTGCAGGCAAGGAGCAGGGTTCTGATGCAGCCGTGCTGGATGGATGGATACCCGAGAGCAGCGTACTGAGGATGCAGGGTCAGACGAGGTTCGGTATTGGTCAGGCAGATCAGGCTTAAAGCGGCAGGAGGAAGAGTAGTCAGGTCACAGGCCAGGTCAGCAATGGAAGATCAATCAGACAGGAGCAGAGACAGAAGGATAATCCAAGGCAAGCCAGAGGTCATGGCAGATATCAGTCAAGCGGAGTGAGGAACAAGCTGGTTCGGAATCAGGAGACAATTACAGGAATCAGGGAACACGAGCAGGGATAAGACCATACGGCAATGGGACAACTACTGCAGCCAGGTTAAATAGCCCTTTTGGCGCCAGCATTAGTGACAGGCGCGTGCCTGTATGAGCGAGTGCGCATGCGGTGCGCGCCTATGTCCAAGTGCCTGCACATGTGTTTGGCTTGTAAGAACTATTTGTGCACCGCGGAACTTCACCTTCACTATGGGCAGGCCTTTCCTGACAGAAATGAATGTTTTTGTCCCCATAGACTTTAAAGCAAACACCTGAAATGCATGGTCTGACCTTTCTTCAAGCATTTTCTGCTCAAACAGCAACTTACTGCCCCTTTTTCAGCAGCACTCCTCACCTTTTAGTTTAAAAAAGCCTGAAAAAAAAGCCTGAAAAATGTGCAAGTCTGCTCCAAAGAACGCTTGAAAAGGGGACGCTTAGGTGTGAATGTAGGTCAGTTATTCCAGATCAGTGGTATGGTAGTGGCACACATATGTACAAAAGACAATAAGCCACCAGCACTCTGGCAGTGTTTCCTCTCGATCTTTATTAGAGAGACATCACATAAGTTAAGTAGGGCCTTTCAGAGTTCTTTCATCAAAACAAAATATTGCCAATATGATATTGTAGATTGCCATCTGTTAGTGTCATTACAAGCACCCACTTTCTACAGTGGTAGTACATCCTAACTAAATGCAGGTTTTAAACAAAATCTTTGTGTACTTTGTAAAGGAAATTTTTCACCAAATAAACCCTGTGAATAATAACCAACTTTGTGATATTTAAGTGCATTCAAAGGTCTTTTAATTGTGGTGCCTGCAACATCAAATCTCAAATGATTTGTGTGAAGCTCGGGTGATGCTGACCCTGTTCACAGATCTCTCTCTACCTTTGGTGTTCCTTTACTCGCAGGCACCTGCCAGCCTTGCTCTCAGGGCCCATCTTCTGACAGCTCTTACTTTGCCTTTGTTTGTTCTCATAATTTCATAACCCATTGCAGATAAGATTTTTGATGTGAGAGGCAATCAGAGTGTGAAATTTACTGCCAGAGGAGGTTGCAGCCTCACTTACAGAAAACAAAAGTCATTTTTCAGGATTATAGGTAGGGATAAACTGGGTGTGTAATCTTTCTGTTGGTATTAACACATAAAAATAAGGCACATAGAATTATCTGAAATATAAAACCATCCATCCATCTATCATTTCTAAGATTCCTGTCTCACCTCTTGTTAACAATGGATAATAATGTAAAACACGTAGTGCAGCGCTAAAATTATATAAAATTCTAAATCGAAGCAAAGACAAAAAATAAAAACATAAACGCCTGAGGCTGAAAATTCGTAATAAAAATGACTGGTAAAGCCTTTAAAACATAAAGTAAAAACACTTAATATATATTCAATGTCCAATCAGACCATGCACTAAAGAGAATAAATGAATAAATGTTCAGTATAGGTGCAGGAAATTATTCATGATAGGTGACTCTGATAATCACAGTGAAGCATATAATCCGGCGACATGCAGGAAAATGGTAAAATTGCACACCAGATGCGCAAATTACATGCGCAATGATATCATCAAATAAACCAGAGGTCCCCTCTTTCCTGGAAAGGATGCAGCCTGGGATGGATAACCGCTTCCGTGGGTATGGGCAGTAGGATGTCACCTCTAGAGGTCCCCTTAAAGCTAAGCTTTTAGTGCATATTCTTTTTAGTGCATGTTCTGATTGGACATTGAATATATACTAAGTGTTTTTACTTTATGTTTTAAAGGCTTTACCAGTCATTTGTATTACAAATTTTCAGCCTCAGGTGTTTATATTTATATTTTTTGTCTTTGCTTGGATTTAGAATTTAATATAATTTTAGCACTGCACTACATGTTTTACATTCAATTTAGAAGGTTTTTATGGTTCCTTTTTAGTGTACAAGCTGCTCCATCTTTGAGCGCTCGCTGGGTCCCATCTTTTACAATGGATAATAATATGCTTGTGTCTTGGTTTATATTGGTAAACCATATCCCATTTGTAAATTGAATTTTTATTAAAAATAAAAAATAAGATTTTCTTTCCAACACTTTTTTTTTTTTTCTTATCCTCAGTTCTTTTTAGTTCTTATACTGTCAGCAAAGCAAAGTGCCTATATAAAGAAAGCAGAACTAAACCCATAGATTTAACTGTTTCACAAACAGTAACATTCAAGGTATGCTTTAAATGCTAGCTGTCACAGCTGCTTGTGCTCTTAACCAAACTGTCAAACCATCAAATGGTTGGCGTGATATCTGATCACATGTGCCATACCAACTGCCAACTGCAGATCAAACAGAAGCTAAGATGACAGCTTCCTTGTCTTTAAAGGATCAGAGGGTTTAGTTCCACTTTAAAGTGGATGTGGGATATCAGAGAAGTTTAGCCCCCAAGTATGTTTTGCATTTTCAAAGATGCCTAGTGAGCCCCCATACAAAATATCTTTGCTGGTATAGGGTAGACCTCATTGGCTGACAACCCCCCCCCCCAAAAAAAAACTTACAAAATAGAATTCATAAAGCTGACACACCAGGATAAGAATATGTATTTTAAAAAAAGTGATAGTTATCCAAGGCTTGGAGATCACCCTCTGTCCTTTTCTGTAAGGTTCATCCTACTTTGACCATCCTGATGTTACATGAAAAAATGACCAGTATTGTTAATGATACCCATGGTAAATTCTTGAAGATCTGTCATTCTTGGTGGACATTCGAGTTTCCCAATCTTTCTCCATTGGGTTTGGGGACTCACTAATTTTTGTGGGCTTTTGGGGCTGCGGGAGAAAAAAATCTCTTTTTTCCTCCTTGATTTCTGATTGTGTATTTCTCTTCTTTTTTCTCTCTCTCCTTCTCTGATTTTTTCTCTACCTCTTTTCTCAGGTTAAATGAAACGCCATTGTTTTACTGCTAGTACCTACTGTTTGATCACTCGGGCATTGCTCCTGAACCATGGAAGCCACGAAAGAGCTTTGGCCTCTAGGCGGCATTATATTGCTAATACTGTTCTTTAAATGTTTGATCATCGCCTGTTACACTCCTTATTGGTGGTTTATTGTACGGCACCCCTGTGAGGGCGAACAGCTGTTTGTACTACTCAGCGTTTCAATAAAACTTTTGACAAAGAAAATAGTGACAGTTATTTTCTGCAGAGTGCAATAGAATTTGAAAATTGCAATCACATGGGTACATTAGAGAGCCTTAGTCTTGTGTTAAAGCTTTGTGAATTGAGCCTATTGTTATCTGTATTGTATTTTTAATGTGATCTGTTTAAATTTAATGTGATCTGTATTAGCAGAAAAGGGGATGACAGCTATTCAAAGCTCAAAGACTTGATCTCTCTGCATGAAACATGTTGGGTGGAGACCAGAGATTTTAATGGTACATGCTTTGTTGCATGCTATGCTCTTGAGATGATTTGTTAATGTATTGCAGTTTTGTACACTTTAAATAAATAGCTTGAACTTTATCTGCACTATTTGTGCACCTCTATTCTAGCAGGATATGACCACTTACATATCTACCAGAAGACTTCAGTGATTCTGATCAAAGTGGATATCTTTACCTGTTGTTGGAGTGGAGGAACATTAAGGATCATGGCTGTACAGCTTTAGCCTGAAATAATATATCCCACAAAGCAAATATTGGCCTCTATTTCATCATGAGGTCAAAGTATCTGGTAAGCTACCCTTCTTGCACCAGGCTGGAGGTCATGTTTTTACAACACTGGTGTAATTTCATTGCATTAGCTGCATAATACTGGATATTGAGATTATATAGACTGCAAATCATCTTTTTTGCGCAAGTGGGTAATCATTGTGACTTTTATTAGTGCATACATCTGAATTAGACAAAGTTTAAAAAAAATTAGTGCTGAGAGAAATATTCTTTTTTTATCCTAATTTTAATCAATAACCTGGGGAATGTTTACAGTAAATAAATGAACCATCCTTATTGTAATTGGCTATCAAAGGTTTACTGTAAGAAATGTATGTTTCATTAACTGGGTACACACCCACACACATGGGTTCACATGTGTATACAGTTAAAGTGTTACTAAACCCACAACAGTAAAATCAGTTTGTATATGCAGTAAAGCATGCTTGTTATACTCACTGTGAAACCTAAGGGGTTAATCCTCTGCATTGCGTAAAAATACTGTTTGATCCTGACTTCTCTGACCCTCCCCTTCTTCCAGTGCCTCCCTCTTATCTCCTGATAAAACATATCCTGTGGAGACACTCTGCACATGCTAAGTTTGGTGTGTATTGCTAGAGAGGGTTTTTTTGTTTTTGGGAGAGTGCATGTGTTCGGCACAGGGCCAATCAGCACTGCCCAGATAGAGGTCAGGGGTTCTGCATCCTCCTAGAGCAGAAAGAAAACTCCTCCTACAAGCTTTAACATGTGCTCGGCTGGATACAGATAGAAGTCACAAGATCTAACTGCTGATGAGAAAAGGTATTTAGCAGTTTATATTTACTAAAATAATTGCACTTCCATGTTCTGTGTACTGTGGGAGACCAGATAAACTTAATGCAGGATCATGGGTTTAGTAAAACTGTAATTTAGTGTGTTCTTAATGCCTGGTACACACAATGAGAATAATAGTCGAATGATCGTCCTTTTATTTTATATTTGCATGCTACTCTCATGTTGAAAATTAATAGGTTACTAGAGTTCTGAAAATTGTTGTAAGACAGAATACAACTTCCCACGATTATGTAATGTGTTGTACTGTAATGTATTATTTTGGTTTCAAGCATGCAAAGTCTTGGTCACTCGATTTTATACATACTGTACTGGTTACACAAAAATCGCTTGTCCCTTCAGATAATTTTGCATGAACTGTCATGATTGGCTCTCAAAGGCTGTGCACTAACAATCAGATTATCGGACGATCGCTTCGAAAAATAACTTTCTTCCAATTTTATCATCACGTGTACTAGGCTTATGTCCCTGGCATTTTTCTAATATGTTGCAATCTCTCAAACAAGTAGCCTTTCTTTTTTTTTAAATTTCTAGATATTCATATGACATATCTTTATACAGGACAATAGAAATCAGGGGTGGTAACATATGGTGTCCATGTACTCTAAAGATGCAAAGAATTCTAATTTCATTTTATTATATCCCCCAATACTTATGGGCCATGCTCTTAAAAGAATAACTTCCAAGTGTGAGTAGAAAAAGGAAAGCATGAATAATACACATTCATTTTATAAAAAAATTTTATGTACACTAACTTAGGTAAAAATGATGGGATTCTGTTGAATTATCTAAATTTTTAAACAGTCTTAGAAGAAGGCAGTAATGGAATTCTATACAAATACCTGTAAATGTTACATTTATTTGTGCTACAAAATGTCTAGTTCTGTTAAAAGCTAACACTGGACAGCAGACGCTAACTGGCAATTTATATCAATTCTTCAACAAATTATAAAATAATAAGCACCACTGATGTTTCAGTGGAATACCCAGGGGTCAGATTGGCATTGAGAGTGCAAAGTAACAGCCGGCAGATATCAGAGGCAAATCTGAGACAATAAATCATAAATTGTCAACCTGAACCTGATGCCACTGGTAATTACTACTTTGTACTCAGCATGGCAAGAACAATTCAGTGCTAAAAGGAGAAGCAGCTATTCTTGTAATAAAGATGTAGGATAAAAATATAATTGATAACCAAGGGTACGGTGTCATATTTTTTTCTATTGATAATACTGTATGGCTAGTTCTTATGTAATGCTCCAAATTACCACCTAGAACATTCTTTTGAAGCTAATGATATATCAAAACTGAATTAAGAAGGAGTCATTTCTTTAAAAACATTTGAGCTTTTGCTGAAAAGTTAAGCTATCTGGAGTTTAGTGACAAGATCTTTGCTCTTCAGTTCCCAAGTCTATACACAGGTCACAACAAACAAGAATTACCGGTACATTTCACACTGATGGTTTTTACATTTATTTTAAAATATGAAGACAGTAACTGGAGGAATGTAATTAATTAGCACATATTATTATTAATATTTATAAATATAATCACATGCTATACACTAATTTAGATGTTTTTATTTTAACTATAATTATATTCTATTAATTATATATGAATAATAATATAAATATCAATAAGAAAATTATGATGATGCAGCTGCACATGATTAATAAATGATATCACTTTATATAAGTATAAATAATAATACTAAAAATAATATTCGTAGTAGTAACAATGTAATTAACCCTTTCTAGCCGGCACCTCCCGGCCCTTTAAGGGGTTTCTGACTCTGGGAGCTAGGGTGAGGTTTTGGGTCATGTGACCGCCGTGATTGGCTGTCATGGCAGTCACATGATCGGAAAGGCCCCGATCGCAAAGAAAGATCAGGACCTTTCCGTGGGATGACCGACACATGCACTGGGCGTCTAGGCCCAGCCGCCAAGAGGCTTCATATTATATCCAAAAATCAAAAGAGAATGGGAAAAGTGCACAGAACTTTAGCAGGGAGAGACTTTTATTTGCCACAGTGATTATGCACATATGTACTATAAAATACTGTAGTTGTGGTGAACAGACCTTCTCCTCTAGTTTAAATTCATCACCACTAGGGATGAGTCAAATGCATCTGAGTTCACTGAACACTGCTGAAGTCCTGAACGTTATTCTGAACCCCTACCGAAGTCAATAGGAGACAAATCTTCATAGGGTAATTTCACCTTCGAGAACATGTTACATGTTCCAATTGTTCCAGCTCCTGCAGCTCTCTCTGATTCTCTCCCCCAATCCTGCCATGACGGCAGGCAGGAAATCTTCTCCCTGCACCCTCTGTCACAATCTGAAAAGTGTGCCCATGCAGGGATCCACTCACATGGTCACATCATACATTCATAGATTCTAGATTGTAAGCTCGAAAGAGCAGGGCCCTCGATCCCCTCATGTTTTGCATTGTATTGGTATTGTTCTGTCACATGTTCTGTTCCCCTCTGTAATGTACAGCGCTGAGTGAACTGTTGGCGCTTTATAAATACTGTATAATATTAATAGTATAATAATAGAGTTCTGTGAATGAATAGAATAGAAGTACTGACAGCTTTTGCAACTGATGGCTTCTAATTCTCAATGAACTGTGATGGAGATAGTGAGCATCCTTGTAGTTCATTGCTTCTTCCTGGACTGAAGTAACTGCCTGCCTGTATTGGAGGTATGGTCACACAGCTACACCTACAGTCTGCAGAAGCCTAAAAGTGAAACTATGATCTTCTGATTGTGGGTGCAATGCTTTCCAGGTTCCTAAGAAAAAAAAAACAAAAAACTGTAAATGCAAATTTTTGTACCTGCAAAACAAAATGTGCGTTTATTATTTTTTTAAAGGTGAACTTATCCTTCTCCATCCATCAGTTCTGGCTGTTTTCAAGGCCAATAGGCAAGGGATTGTGAAACAAATGGCATAGGCGCTGTGCACAGACATGGGGGATATGTAGTAATAAAAACGTTTTAAAAATCCTGTTTGCCTGGGAGCAGTGATTTCAACAACATTTAAAGAGAAACACTAAAATATGACCAATTCCTTTAAAAAACATTTTTGGGAAATGCTCTAAATCTGCCTGTGAATTGGCACACCTGTACAATGAATACAGTGTACCACAGCAAAACTGACATTCACAAAGAAAAAAATGCTATTTAGCCACTTGAAGACCAGGCCTTTTCTGACACTTATTGTTTACATGTAAAAATCTATGTTTTTATAACCCCATTGTAAATCCCAAACATTATATTTTTTTTAATTCAGAGGCCCTAGAGAATAAAATGGTGGGTGTTGCAATTTTCTTATGTCACATGGTAGTTGTGCATCGGTTATTCAGACACCATGTTTTTGGAAAAATACACCTAAATGAATTTTAATGCACAAAAATACAATATACTCAATTGTTTGGTAAAATATAAAAGATGATGATACGCCGAGTAAATAGATACCAAACATGTCATGCTTTAAAATTGTGCATGCTAGTGGAACAGCAGCAAACTATGGTATATTAAATTATCCATAAGCATCGATATAAAAGCCTTTACAGGTTACCACTCTAGATTTACGCAGGAGGTTTGGTGCTAGAATTATTGCTCTTAATCTGATGTTCCTCACATGTGTGGTGTGATTGCTGGTTATGTAGCGATGTGGAACTGGCACATGCTTTCACTGTGAGCATGAGGGAGGGGGCACTTTAAATTTTTTTTAATTATTTATTTTGTTCTTTTATTTTTACACTGTGCCTTTTTTATTTATTTATTTATTTATTGTGATCAACTTTACTGCTATCACAACTGACGCACAACATCCCTTGTTATAGCATGGGCAGTAACAGGTACACTTTACTGAGAGATATGGGGTCTAGTAAACCCAGATCTCTCCTCTGCCCTTAAAAGCGTAGGGTCAAACCAAGATTGGTATGAAGCGATGCTTTTTTCAAACCAGTGATGGTTTGTTTACAACTGGCAAAATAGAAAGTGACAAAATACTTGCTACTTTCAGTTTTTTAGACCATAGAAATGATCAGGGCTGTTTCGGTCACCAATAAGCTTTATTGTTAGCTGGAGGAACCATCTGCTGAAGTCCTGGGCTCCCTGGTGGGATGGGAGAGTCCAGGAAGATTGTGGAAGGCGTTGCGAGGAAGGGAGCTCCTTCCCACAGCTTGTAAAAGCAATCCAGCGTCTATTTAGCCGCTAGGGTTGCTTTTACAAAACAGAGCATCAACTGCTGAAATAAACAACACCAGGATGATGCCTGTGTCAACCAGCCTGTGCAAAAAGCTGTCACATTCAGAAGCTGTAGTAATACTGCGGCTAAATTTACTACTACCCACTGCTACTGAAATTTTTCACTGAATTTCAAAAAGACAAAATTCTACTAAAACTGGAGCACTCAGAACTTGGTGCAGCTGTTCATGGTAGCCAATTAGCTAAATTAAGCTTTAATAATAACATCTGGAAGCTGATTGGTTTTATGCAGAACTGCACCAGATTTTGCACTCTCCATTTTAGAAAATCCACCCATTGATGTTCTTCAGTTCTGTGACTCATGACATTTTTGAACCATATGAGTGTTTTCTTTCACATTGACAGCCTCACTTCCCCTCTGAACTAGGGAATAAAAGGCCTAATTCCTGCATCAGCCAGTCAGTAAGGTAAGTACATGGATTCTTCCCCAATGTAAAAACCTATATTGCCATATCATGTGTATTGTGGTTACAGAGAACTTGATAGAGTGTAGAGTGTGTTAGGGGGAAAGGTGGCAAACTACAAGAGTATACACTCTCTACTTCTCAATACTCATTGAAAGAGAAAACCTTCTTTAGATAAAATGCCTTAATATTTTAGTCACTAACAATCAGTTTCCTACTAAGCATGTCAAAAGCTGAACTATTTTGAGCAAAGATTTGTTTTGAGAAAGCGTGTTGTTGTTTTAGTCCCAAGAGCTGAAAATGTATTTCCATACTAAAAGCACTTCTTTGGAGAAAAATAAAAGGGTTGTTTTTAAAATACCTTAATGTCAGTCCCAGGAGCTGACAATTATTTCCATTTAAGAAAATGCATCGCTGTTTTAGTTCTAGGAGACATCAAGAGCTGTTTGCACATACATACACTTTATAATATTTCTAATACATCTGAATTCCCAGCTATCCTAAAAGGCAAATCTCTGACACTGGTGGGTAGTGTTGAAGCTAGGCACGATCTCTTTTTAATTATTTAACTATCTCTTATTAATTGGTTTACATGAAAGTTATATCGTCTACAATTGGCGGTATATATACTGGAATTTTAATTTTTTTATACTAGTAATGGTGGCGATAAGCGACTTATAGTGGGACTGCGGCGGACATTCTGACAGTGGGTGGGAACTGACTAAGGTGTCCGTTTATGACACACAGAATAGCTGCGATTCAGAGGATCGCAGCTATTCTCTGGTCATTCACAGTTTATGACACCCAGGAGAATATGTTTAGCCCTTCTCTGGAGATCTGTGTTCTCCCTCCAGATTCTCCAGCCCAGAGCTGGAGAATCGGAGGGACCGCAAACTAAGCAGCGATAATTTACCTCTGCTTAGTAAACTGATCTTTTACTGTAATCTCGCGAGATTATAGTAAAATCAGCCGTTTTCCAGAGTTTGTAGACCGTTCTCCCTTCGTTTGGAGAACTGATCTACATATGCTTCATAAACGGCATTCACAGGAGAACTGTGTTCTCCGAGAATGCCGGAGAACTGAGCAACGATCTATTACTGCTGGTTCATAAACGGACACCTAACTGTCACTGACATCTCCAGTGACACCAATACAGTGATCAGTGCTAATAAAAACCAGTGACACTGTACTAATGACACTGGGCAGGAAGGGGTTCAAATCTGGGGAGATCAAAGGGTTAACTGTGTGCGTTGTGAGTTTTACTGTGTGCTGTGTTTTACTTGGGAGACATTCTGTTTTGTAACTCTCTGCTGTGCAGAGAGATACAAAACAGCATGTCTATGCTGACAGGAGAGAGTCCTGTGTTGTTTACACACAGGTCTCTCCCCTGTCAGCTTTACCTGATAATCAGCGAGTGCCGGCCAGGAATCGCCAGCCGGGACCAGGTGATTGACATCCCTAGCCGCCAATAGCGGCGTGGGTATGGCAGCGTGTGCACATGTGCCCCTACCCAGAAATGCATATCATGTATATATACGTGATTTTGAACAGCCTTGCCGCCCTATAGCAGTGCTTTTGCTATAGGGTGGAGGGAAAGTGGTTAAGGGTTGAGACAGCCATTTACAAGGACAGGAGTGCTTACATTGATCAGATTTTATTCATTTTTGTAAAACCTTTAACACAAAAGTAAAAAACTTTGTTGCTGTAAATGCTTGATAAGTATTAGCTGGAGTTTAGCTTTAAATTGTTAGTCTCTTATGTAAAGTCCAATCTAAATCTATTAGTCCATTTAGTACTACCTTCTCCAATGATTAACAATGCTGCTGTACAAGAGTGGCTACATTGATTCTCAATGTAGGAGTGAATATATCCACCCTAAGACAGGAGGTGGGTTGCTCACAGATCACCAGATGAAAATAATAGAATAAAAGCTTGATAAAAGAAAACTAATGCAGCCACCACATCCAATGATTAGTAAGCTTCTGCAAAAGGTTAAAATTCCCTATACTGGTGGCACCTTGCAATGTCAGACTGCTGCTCTCATACATAAGCACCAGCCTGGGTCTCCAGCAGTCTGACACCTTCCTCTTCACATTTCTCCAATCATCAGAATTCAAGGTTCTTGAGCAGGTTTATTGTTTGGAGCAATGCGTAGGGGGCCATGTTGGACCACTGGAGACCCAGGCCACTGCTTGAGTGTGAAGGCTCAGGCTGGGAAAGGGAGAGAAAGCTCATGGAAGCCATTCAGTTGTGTTACACTGCTCATGTGCTAAAAAGGGATATCATGATAGGGGTAGAGATCAGAGAGAAAGAAAGATGAGCTTATTAGTTTGCTGGTTGGTCACTGATGAAGCACAATGGCTGCAGGGATAAGACCTAACTGCAGGAGAAATATTTTGAGTTTCCTGTTCTGCCAGACAGGGCTGTGCAGTGTGGCAGAGCTGCGTAAATCTTAGGATGGGATGGACAGAAATACAAAACCTTTTGCGGGTAAAACAGCTCCCTGATATGTATTTTGTTTGTGCATTTAGCTCATTGTCTGGTGTTCATCTTGAAGAACCACAGATCTGATAAAGCACACATTCATATATAAACTGAGATGTTCTCCAAATCAAATCATAATCATAACCAAAATTCCTTATCACCAAAAAAAAATCTTCTTGGCTGTGAAGGAGATTTGTCAAGTGTTATTTGTAAATGATTCCACAACGGTGTTGCTCGCAGCATTTGCCTCAGCTTCCGAAACAAACCCTTATATGAATTGCATATGTCTATGAAAAATTGTATGGCTTTAAAACCAGTCTTACTTCATATTAACATTGTGTAATGATCTCTAGTTCTTTAAATTTTTCCCTATCTTAAAGAATCTATCTATAAATAAAGAAAAAAAATAAAAAAAATATTTTTATTTAAGTCACACTTTTATGCATGAAACTACTTCAAACTCCACAGATTCCTCTCTTGTAGTTGAAATGTAATTTTTAGGCAGTACAAATATTTTTTTGCAAAAGGTTTGCAAAACATCTGTCAAAAAAATGTCTATATTCTTGTAAATGGATTGTTTTAGTTTGTTGATGCATGGACATTTTTGGTGTTTGGGGAGGAGCAGACAATTGCACAACTTGTTTTCAAATTCAGCATATGCTATTATCTAGTTCTTCTGTCCCATTTTGCACCACTGTGCCCTCTAGACCTTACATGGCTTTTTGGTGCTTGATTTCTTCTGTGCTTTTCCTTTTACCCACCATATTACCTACCGAATCACTACATATGTTTATATCTGTAGCACCCTCCTGAATGGGTGCTAGGCTACGTAAATGTAGCTCTTCGCTCCACTGTAATCAGTTGATCTGTATGTGATTATTTTGGTCCATTCTGTATTTTACAGGCTGCAGTTTTGATTGATCTTCCCTGAATTCCAAAACACTCTAGGTTGTTCTGGGACATAGGTGTGGAGCTAGGTATATAGGCAGCATTAATATTTATACTTGCCCAGTCAATCGATGTGGGAGACTGCACAGATGGCTGCTGGGAAGAACAGCATTTTCTTTCTACAAGGAATTCTACCTGTTCAGGTGTGTGGGGTGGTGGTGGCTACTCCTTACCTCAAGTCACTGTTCATTGAGGTCTAAGCTAGGACTAGGCTATATGTCAGTCCTGCTTTGGAGTTACTTAGATCTCTGCTCAATCATCCCATCAGAGGAGTTTTGAAGAGTGTCATGAGTCTGGTTAATCTCTCCCTCACTGGAGTATGCCTGTGGTTCTGGAAGAAGGCATCCAATTACCTGAAGGACATGATCCGATATTGGGAGTTTGTGCCTGTTAGCAGGGAACTGTCCCTTTGTAAAGGAGCTGGTATTTGTTTTAAGTGGAGACTGCTCTCTTAGAGTCCCATACCTGGCTTAACTGTTTTGGCTCCAGCACTTGGGACTTTAGTTCCTCTCCTGAGAGTTACCAACCAGCCCCCTCTAGGTTGTGTTTGCTAAGCTTGGGCTAAGTAATTTCTCTTTTGAGAGATTCATACAGTCAGCCATTTTAATTTTAATTGTGGTAGAACTGTTCTCTTAATCTCTCACAGTGGATTTTTGTTTCTGAAGTATCCCATATTACCCTACACCCCATCCAAGTTACCTAAAAAAAACTGCAAAAAAGATCCCGCTAGGGCTAGGCAGTTCATTGAGCCGATCAAAGTGAACATTGCTGTGTGCCTGACTGCCTCTGCACTACATGGGTAAGAGCTTGGGTACTATTCCAGCAGCTCCTTTGGGGGTGAGTGCTACATACTCACCGAGTTACTATTTTCTCATTTGTCTTCAGCCACATTCCATTTCTCAGATTTCTTTCTCTTATCTTTCCCCTGTTAATAGCTTAGCCCATTTAGCATCAGCTTTTTTTAATAAATTCTTGCAACCATCCTCTATGTCCACTCTGTATAATCATCCATAACATAATCCTTCACCTATGGATCATGTGTTACTTTATATCTCTTTTTCATTGAGATATCTCTTTCAAACTGGATGAATAGCTTCTGTGCTTAGGATGGGATCAACCAGGATTCTCACATCTGAAAAAGCTATGTGCTCACAAGTCTCTTTCTATTTTTTTAAAGGTCTAGAGCCATCACTTTAATGTCATTTAACCTAAAGAACCACTTCATATTTTCTCAAATCTCTCTTGATGTAAAGTTTTTACTGGATTTCAGTGCTCTTTTTTAGTTCTCTATGGGCTCTTTCACATTTACAGTGCCATCTGAAGAGCAATTGTTTTCAAAGAGCATTTGACAGGCAGTGAGTAAGTATTATATCACCTCCTCACAACCTAAATGAATCCTGCAATATCACATTCCCATGCCACACATGGTTGTGGTGCTGCGGCCATTAAACTTGGTTAGCTAGTTTGACGAGTGGTGCCACTTGTCGAATTTTGTCACAGCTGAAGCCGCAGCCCCAAACCATCATGGCCCCAACACGTGTACAGACCTCTCCAGCTGTATTGTGACAGCTTCAGTGGGTGGCCAGGAGACAATAAATTCATGGTTCAGCCACCCGTTTTTAATGCCACTTGCCACACATCTGAAAGAGTCCTTAGATAAACATTATCTTAATATCTTCCTATAAACTCCGGCACCCGAATATACCTAAAGATAGTGTTTTTACTATTGGGCACAATCCTTAGCTTAGTTCCTTTAATTAAAACTACAAAACTAACTGTCCCCTCTACTGTTATGACAGACTTGCCTTTTTAAGTTAGCCTTGACTGTTGCTGGGCTGACCATGGGTCTCATATACAGAACTCTGTATGTAAATTCCCTTACAAACAGCTAATGGACAAGCCTCCTCATGGCCACCTAAATCACATGAATGAAAACATTTGCATATGTACACATCCCAGTTAAGAGCTTTCAATCAAATGGGACTTTCATTGCTTGACTGTAACACACCTAAAAATGCATATTCCCATTGTGGCTCTGAAAAATAAAAAAGCAGGGGAGAGAAACCCTGCCCCAAGCACCAGGAACCTCAGTCTTCAGCAGCAAGCAGGTGTGAATCTTCCCCTTTATGATGAAGAAACTCTAGCATACCTGCCTTTATAGTTGTATATTTCATCCTGCTATTCATTTAATGCAGATACATTGCCAAAAATGCTGTTATCTTTTAAATGACATTAAATATGAACACTCAGCATGTCAACATGTCTTTTCACTGCTCTTGCCCCATCCCAACATAATGCATCATGACAGAGGGAAAGAAAGATAAAAAGAAAGGAGAATTGACATGAAAGAGGTCCTTTTCAGAAGCACTGTGGCAAGTCTGCTGAATGGATTATATGTAACTCAAATTAAAAGAGAAGTATGGGATACAAAAAAAACAAATATACATACTCATCTATGTAGATGGAACATTAATCCGATGTTGCTGCTGTCCCCCACAGGCTCTACACTGAGAGCTGAGCAATTAAAGACCACTGATCACTCAGTCCTCAGGTCAACTCTGAGCAAAAAGCTATGACTGTAAGTGACCGCTCTGTTCTCCAGTCCCTCCAGCATGCCAGGCTGTACAGGGAGTGCGAACAGCTGGCACACTAATATTCCATCACGGTGCTGACCAATTAGAAACCATCCAGCCTATACTGTCATCCCTGCAAGGAGAGGAGAGAAAGCCACAGGAATTTCAAATCTCCACACCTATGAAGTGACTTCCTCTCCTCTCCTTGCAGGGAAGACAGTACGAGCTAGATGGCTTCTCATTGGTCAGCATGGTGCTGACCAATCAAAAGCTGTCTAGCCCATACTGTCATCCCTGCACTGAGAGAAGAGAAAGCTGCGGGGATTTCAAATCCTCAGATTTTCCTTCTGTGATAGCATGGGATCGGTGAAGGAAGGTTTCCCGTACTGCTCTTGTGTGAGCTATGACAAGCCTGGGTTCACACAGGAGCAGTGGGAAAACCACATGCAATTTGGACAAGAATCGCACCACATTCTTGTTCAAATCACATGCTCTTCATTGCGGTGCAATTTGCTTCCATACATTTTGTATGGAAGCAAATTGCATCACAAAGCATCGGTACTTGGTATTGGCAAGTACTTAACCAAAAATCCGTACTCGTACTAATCGATCAAAAAAGGGTATTGGTGTACCCCTACAAAAGAGCTTTGGCTATACTTCTCTTTTAAGTTACATGAGCTTACTGAGTTTAAAGAGACAATGCCTTAATAATTAAATTTTGTGGTAAAAAAAAAATACAAAAAAACAAAATATTTATACTACTCCTCACTGGTACATGCCAGTTTTCACTCTCCACAGCTAGAGCTACCATTTAGAATCTTCAGCATCTGCTGCTTTTGGATATGTTGGATGCTTGCACCTTTCTGCTTGCCCACTCTGGTTACTCTGGTAGTGAAAGTCCAGACCCAGAAGTGTCAGATGCTGAAGATTCTAGTGGTAGCTTCAGCACTGACAGAGAGTGAAGACTGGTGCCAATAGAGTTGCTAATGGCAAATATTATAAATGTATTTCAAAAAGCTGTATTTCAATAATTTTTTTAATATTAAGGCTGAGTTTTTTTTAACAAAGTTACAAAGTTTATATACGTTGGATTTGCACTGATTTTACTCTATGTTTGCTTTTTAAGTACTTCCCCGTCTGTTGAAACTCTGCACACAATAATCAAAAAGACGTACACACCCTATTAGAAATTGAGGTGGTCGCCGCTGAACGGGCTGAATTCTGATCGGTGTATGGCTAGCTTTATACCTGCTGAGGTCAGAAAGTTATGACCAGCACGATGAAATTAGAGCAGTTAAGATGTACTTTCTTTAAATAGATAATAAAAATCAACAACACATAAAATTATAAATAAATTTTAATGGAGCATAGTTTTGCATAAATTCTATTTTTTCTACGACAGGTGCATTTTTGTAATATTTTACACATCCTTTTTGAGATCAGTTGCTGTTTATAAGGCCATGTTTTATGCAACAGCCCATGTCCATGGGCAGTTGTTATGTCTGATTCACATTGTCTGAAAATAAATCAAGGGACAACTTGTTTTGCATTAGTGGAGAGGCAGGAAGCCTCTTCATTTTTCCTGGCAGTGGGATATTAGGTCAATGCTTGACTGCCCAACTAAAGATAATAGAATAGCAATCTTATAGCAAAAAATGGTTATTCCACTTGCTTTTAATTTCTATCAAAAAGCGTACCTTGGTTCTTCAAAAGGATTACTTTAATCGAAGCAAGACTTGTCCACATAATATTTTAGCTAGGTCCACACTTCCAGGCCATACTATACATATTGAATAAATGTTTCTTTAATAACTCAGCACATTGCATATGGTAATTCATGTAGAGCAACCACTTCTCTGTGGTTCTGATGACAGCTGGTCTACACCCTCACATTTACTACCCAGATCATAGCCAAAACCTTGCCAAATTCACAACTTTTCTAATAAAATGGTAGCCTATGCTCTTCACAAATGCAGAGTTACATCCAGTTGGTTTATACGTATTATTATTATTACTTATGAATGTGGAAATTTATTATATGCCTCATGTACATGGGGCGTTTGGAAAACTCTTCTAAACGATGGAAACTGACTGCTGGAGAAACGTAGGTTAAAAAACGTCAGTTTTGCTGCATTTGCATAATGCCTTTAGCCGCATTTATGCACGTTTGCATTTCGAAACCTTTTAAAAGATAACCTCAGGACACCTTCCCAAATGCCCAGAATCCACTGAAAAATAGTAAATTCACTAAAAAACGCTACTAAAATACCCCAGGAGTTATTTTATCAAGTCATGTGGTATTTTAGTAGTGAAAAGCATGCATTAATGTTTCCCCTGTCAGCGAGATTCCCACTGACAGCTGAATCTAAAAGAAAGAATTGCCGGCAATTAAAAAATAATAAAAAAAACGGCATGGGGTCCCCCCTCACATCCATACCAAGCCCTTCGGGTCTGGTATGGACCTTGAGGGGAAGCCCCACGACCAAAATTTTAAAAAAAAATGGCGTGGGGTTCCCCCCAAAATCCATACCAGACCCTTATCCAAGCATGCAGCCTGGCAGGTCAGGAAAGGGGGGGGCAAGCAAGTGTGAGCACCCCCCCTTCCTGAACCATGGCTACGTCCTAGCTTGTACAACTTTTGTATTAGATCATAATGTGGAATTGTATCAAATGCCTTGCTGAAATCAAGATATGCTATGTCCTCTGCACCACCCTACCCAAAACATTGGTAATATAGCCAAAAATTCCAATCAGATTAGTTTGACATGATCTGCCCTCGATAAAGCCATGCTGCTTTGGATCCAGTAAGTTGTGTGTTTTTAAGTGATCACTGATCCTTCTTTTCAAGAGTGATTCCATTAACTTGACTAATATTGATGTTAAACTGACTGGCCTGTAATTGCCAGCTTCTACCCTGCTGCCCTTTTGAATAGGTACAATATTAGCTGTCCGCCAGTCATGTAGAACTTCTCCTGTTAGAAGAGATTGATTAAAAAGATCAGTTATTGGTCCAACAACTATACCTCAAAGTGCTCTTAGAACTCATAATTACTAGAACCAATATGATTTCCCAAAATATTATTGTTATTATAAATTTATTTCTGGGAAGACTGAACAAAAGTAATTGTTTAAGTGGTTTTCTACATCCAGGTCTCCCTTAACATAAGTGTTGTGCCCAGTTTTCATTTTAGTGATCCCATTGTATTTTTTCTATCACTAATGTGTAAAAAGGTTTTATCTCCTTTCTTAATAGATTTAGTAATTTTCTCCTCTTTCTGTGCTTTGGCAGCACTGATAATGTGTCAGCTACACCTCCAGTTTCCTGGAATCTCCTATATGCTGATTTTTTTTCCTTTACTATCCAGTAATAGTACTGGATGTGAGGTAATCAGAAGAGGTATTCATCTCTTCTGTTTTCTCTTTTGCAGTCAGTGCATCCATTCCCACTGCGAGGTGGGCTCGAAATTTCTGTTGTAGTGCAAGAGATACTGGCAAATGTGTAGAAATACTGATAGATAGATAGATAGATAGATAGATAGATAGATAGATAGATAGATTATCCCACATGATTCACGATAGAGTAGCATTTTCTCCAGAAAAGATAAGCATTTTAGTCATTTTGTTATTTTTTGTACAGCCCACCAAAATCGTTAATATAGATTATGTTTTCAAAATGGAGTACATGTCCACTTCAACAATATCTTACCTTTTTTATTTTTGTAGAGCCCACCAAAACTCTTAACATTTTTTTTAATGGAGTACAGGTTGATCAGGTTGACTTTACTTATACCTTACAAATAGTTTTAGTATGTTTTAATTATAGTATACTGTTTGTATCACCAATGTGGAGTTCTGCAGGCACTGTTGTATAAGCCCCAGTTGCCATTTCTAATAATGTATTGCAGGAAATGCACTGCTTTGCCTAGAAGTTTGTGCACTTAACTTGCTTGTCACATCTTCTCTTGATATGTGATGTAGACACATGACCCTGTTGGTCCCTAAAGCTCAGTTCAGACCTTTGAAATATCACTTGTGACTGTAAATATAACAAAATAAGATGATTTACCATCAGGTCAGCATAACCCTAGCTTTGTGTGTAAAGTAAAATGAGCTGCTACTGAGCTCTGTCTGGGACTAGGGGGAATGGCAAATGCATATTCAAAGAAAAGGTCATGTAAACATAAATGCTCTATATTGGTAATTAAATATCAAATAACACTGTCTAAGTGTTATGTGCCTAATAATAATATCACCAAAATCACCCCTAGAATAGTTTAAAGATTAAAGCCAACATACACCTTTTCAAACATTGTACCTATATTATGTGTCTTTCCCTCACTTTTTTCAATCACATTTAGAGTAGAGCTAAATGTTCACAAAGGAATACTTTGTTTTTTGAGGCACTGTTACAGAAATACTTTAAAAATGTATCATCTCCCTGTGCTGTTCACATCCCGAATGTGTTAGTGTAGCAGAGTGTCTATTCACTCGCCATGTTCAGGTGCAGGTACATGCCACCTTAATTCATTTTCCTGCAACTCCATGGGTTCCTGGACATGTACAGGGAAGTAGGTTCCTCTGCTTCCCTCACCCAACAGCTCAGAGAGGCCACATCTGTAGAGGCAGAAGTAGCTGGACAAGTGATCTTCATTGTCAGAACTGGAGTGCAGTCAACTATGCCAGTACCTAATAGCGCTCAACTTCTCCAGAATGTCCAACGTGTGGGAAGCACATTTCCAATTGTTACCAGAGCACTACAGTTCCAATGGCGTGGCCCTTTGTTCTTGGACCTTTGATCCCTCCAGCTGTTCTCCTGTGTTACCAGAGCTACCCTACACTTCACTGAGAGAGTAGCTGTGTCGGGGATCGCCGCGCCGCTGGGCTCGGCGCAGGCGCAGTACACCGCCCTGTGCAGGGACGCGGGCGCCGGGACCTGGCCGACCGCGGCAACCAGGTTTGCGCATGCGCAGTAGAGACCACAGGCGCGCGCCTGGCACCAATGACAGCGCAGGGCGGGATATTTAAACGGCCCTGAGCTGTCATTCAGTGCCTTCTGGTCTCTTGAATCCTGTGTACCTGTGAAACCTGTGAAAGTAAGTTGCTGACCCGGATTGTGCCCTGACCTTGCGGTTTCTCCTGTTCTTGACCCTTGCTTGCCTGACCTCTCTCCTGAATGCCCCCTATTGGATCTGACCTGCTGTTGCTGACCTGGTGTGTGACCCGACTATTCTTTGCCCGCTGCTCTGTACCGCACCGTCCCCATAGTTACCGACCCGGCTTGTATGACCTTGCACTTGCTCAGCCATCCATCCATCCATCCCTCTCAACGGGGTCTCCAGACCTCCTCATACCTGGCTCTCTCTCGTGGGAGCCCCTGGCGAATACTCCTACCACTGACGGGTGTCCTCAGTAGTCACGACCTGGTCCCAGGGTACTCCAAGTCCATCCCCACCATCAGGGGCCCTGGTGAACAAGTACTCTGGGGCTTAGACTCCGTACGCTGGGAACGTCCGATCAGTGGAGTGCTAGTGATACCGCCGGGCGGTCCCTTAAAAGCTGTTTGTGTTCTGTACTGGTATACTGAAGCAGTGATTCCCACCTACACTCTCTGTTGTTATCCAACCCTATAGAGCAGGGGTCTCCAAACTATGGCCCTCCAGGTGTTGAGGAACTGCAATTCCCATGAGGCCTTGCAAGATTCTGACAGCCACAGGCAAGACTCCCAGAGGCAGAGGCATGATGGGACTTGTAGTAGTTCAACAGCTGGAGGGCCATAGTTTGGAGACCCCTGCTATAGAGACTATGCTATGCAACAACATTACTCCGATTGATCCACAGAGAAACTGCTTTGATGAGTTTATGTTTGTGCAGCTTTCATAATCTGTACAGAATTATTCTGCAGTGTATGCTTGCTCTTTGCTATCCTGAACCTGTTTTGCATTATTCTTTCAAACTTTGCATCTGTTTAATAACCTACACATTGCAGTCATATTCTGTCTGGTCATTTTGCAGATTACCTATTTTGTTAGCATTTTGGTTTTACAGACAAGGTGGAACAATTATTATCATATACAGTATTATACTGTGATTAGTAGTCTTGTCACTATGTGGTAGTGTTTAATCCTTGTATAATGTAATGTTATTCCTAGTGGCATTACATAGTTATGATATTCTTTCCCATCTCTGTCTTCCTGTTGTTTTCCAATAAAACAAGAAGGGTTCAGTCACATGTCCAGTACCATCATGACTTGTAAGAGTCATATCTACAGTAGCACTTCATGTGGATAGCCAGCCATTAGCTGTTGTATTTTACAGTTTCACAATAATGACTATGGTAGAATGTGCCAGCGCACTGTGCAGTGGTGTGATTGTGTGTAGTCCAACTCAGGAACAGGGGCGGAGTGACCATTTGGAAACTTGGGTCAGTAGGGGGCCCCATGAGATGCCCCTGGTACCTTTTTCATAGGCTTTTTTGAGTTTGCGCAAGGACATAGGGGCCCCATGATCCCCTATTGCCCGGGGGCCCCATGAGTTGTCAGTCCGCCCCTGCTCAGGAGTGTATTGAAAAATTTGGCAATGTTTCAACTGAGCTGTATAAGCGTTGTCACCGCAGTGCAGGACAAGAAGTGTCTGTGAATATCCCTGCTGGTATGATTCATTGAAAGCAGGACTATTAAAATAGCACTACACTTCTAAGTATAGGCTGGCATTATCATACAAACCTTTGAAGAAGACTAAGCTTAGTAGGACAGACTTTCACTTTCTTTATTACTGCCTTGTACCCTGATGCACTGTAATCTCTTCTAATATCTATCCTTCCTTTATACACTAATATAGCACAGTGTTGTGAAAAAGTATTTGCCCTCTTCCTGATTTTTTTTTTCTTTTTGCAGGATGTTAGGATTCAGATCATTAAACAAATTTTAATATTACACAAAGATAACCCAAGTAAATACAAAATGCAGTTTTTAAATTATTTCATTTATTATGGGAAAAACTGTCCAAACTTGCCTGGCCCTATGTGAAAAAAGTAATTACCCCTTAAACCTCCTGCTGCATAACCCAAGTGCACTTGAGCTTGAGGTCACAAACTGATGGCCAGACATTATCCTTCAGGATTTTCTAGCAGAGTGCAGAATTTATGGGTTCATCAACTATAACAAGTCATCCAGGTCCTGAAGCTGCAAGTCAGCCCCAGACCATCACACTACCACCACCATGCTTTACTGTTGGTATGATGTTATTTTTATGAAATTATGTTTTAGTTTTATGCCAGATGCGGGACGCACACTTTCCAAAAAGTTCAACTTTTCTCTTATCAGTCCATAGAATATTTGCCCACAAGTCTTGTGGATAATCAAGATGTTTTTTGGCGAATGTGAGATGAGCCTTTGTGTTTTTATTTGGTCAGCAGTGGCTTTTGCCTTGGAAATCTCCCATGGATGTAATTTTTGCCCAGTCTCTTTTTTATTGTTGAATCATGAACACTGACCTTAACTGAGGCAAGTGAGGTCTGCAGTTCTTTAGATGTTGTTCTGGGTTCTTTTATGACCTCTTGGATGAGTTGCTGTTGTGCTCTTGGAGTAATTTTGGTAGGCCGGACACTCCTGGGAAGACTTACTACAGTTCCAAGTTTTCTGATACATGTCAACTACTTTGTTTCTCATCTGTTCTTGAATTTCTTTAGATCACGGCATGAAGTGCTGCTTTTTTAGATCTTTTAGCGTGCTTCACTTTGTCAGACAGCTTCTATATAGGTGATTTCTTGATTCAGCAGGTCTGGCAGTAATCAGGCCTGAGTGTGGCAAGTGAAATGTAACCAGCTGTCACCCGTCCGCCATCTGGCTATAGGCCAGGCAGCTTGTCCCTCCGGGTGGACGCCATATAGCATCCTTTCCGGAACGCGTATTGCGCATGCCCACAGGGCCGCGCTGTGGGGCGATCTGTCACCGGCCGTGTACCTAGGACACGGCTGATGGCAGATCTGTGTACTGGCCCCGTTGCCAGTACCATGTGACCTGCTGTGACCAATCACAGCAGGTCACATGACAGTTGTATACAATAGATGGCTTCCTTTTATGCCATCCATTGTATACAAGTGTGTCTAGCTGTGAATGGTCACAACGATCACATGCACAAGATGGGCCAATCACAGCCCAGCTGTGTCAAGTGATTAGCTATGGCCAAATCACAGCTAATTACAAAAAGAAAAAAACCCTGAATCAATCGATTTCATTCAGGTAAATGCTTGCAATAGTAATTCTTTGCTATAAGCAAATTGTGTAAAAAAAAAAAAATACTGATCACTTCCCCAAAGTAATACAATGTTACTATGGTAACATTATACTACTTTTGTCATAGTGCAATATGAAAACAAATCTTAAAAAAAAGAAGAAAATGTAATTAAAAATAAATAAAAAATGTTAAAAAAATTATCAATCTTTTTTTTTTCTTAATGTCACCAGTCAGTGTCCCTGATCACCGCCATGCCAGTTATATGATGATGCTGTACTGCACTGCTGACAGTATGTAAAAAAAAAATAGTGAAAATAATTAAAATTTTTTCATTTTCCGAAAAATGACAAAAAAAATTACACCTTCAAAAAGTCGCCATGCCTGTTATGAAATACGTCGCTCTGTCTACTTTGCAAAAAGTGGTCATTTGGGGGATATCTGTACTGTCCTGACATTTTTGGACCTCAAGAAATTAGATTGGGTGTCAGTACTTCAGGATTGATAAATTTTCAGATATATCCCATAGTATGTGAACTTTATAACTTTCCTACAGACTAAATAATAAATACTAATTTGGGTTATTTTCACCAAAGACATGTAGCAGAATACATATTGGCCTAAATTTATGAAGAACAATTATTTATTTGCAAACTTTTAAAACAGAAACAAAGAAAAACTTGTTTTTTTTCAAACTTTTCTGTCTTTTTTTGTTAATTTAGCAAAAATAAAAACCCCAGTGGTGATTAAATACCACCAAAAAAAAGCTCTAGTTGTGTAAAGAAAATGATAAAATTTTATTTTGGGTACAGTGTTGTATGACCACGCAATTGTCATTCAAAGTGAGACAGCACTGAAACCTGCAAATTGGCCTGGGCAGGAAGGGGGTAAAAGTGCCTTGTATGGAAGTGGTTAACTCGGCTTTCCCAAAAATGTGGTTGATCACAGTTCATTCATGATTTAGCAAAGGGGGGGGGGGGGTGCAATTACTTTTTCACATAGGGCCAGGCAGGTTTGGACAGCTTTTTTCCCTTAATAAATTAAATAATCATTTAAAAACTGCATTTTGTATTTACTTGGGTTATCTTTGTATAATAATACATTTTGTTTGATGATCTGAATGATTTAAGCATAACAAATATGCAAATACAAAATATCAGGAAGATGGCAAATACTTTTTCACAGCACTGTGTATATTTTTCTATCTTTTATACAAATTTTGTAAATGTATAAATATGTAAACAAAACACTCAGTATGTTTCTTCCTGCAACAAGCCTGATGACTTTGGTGGTGATTGTACTTTGAGGTGGGATAGGGACGGGAGTCAAGGTGCAGACTAGCTGTTTCCTAGGCATGCAGAGCTGTTAGGGATCATTCATATATCATCATCTGTCTTTCTATGTTAGCCAAGAACTTATTCTGAACAATTCAACACTGTGCTTGGACAGTGTACATGCATATTACATTTATCTGGACATTTTTCTTTCTAAATGCACAGATACATTGAGTTGCCCACTCAAGTTTCATCCTAACATTTCAAGACACAAAGGTTCTCATGCATAAACATCTGATAACAAAATAGTTCCTCATACCCATAAGAATAAATCAAGTTCTCTTTTTCATTCTATTGTCCATACCTGTAAGAATACAAGTCACTTGAAAAAGATTCTCTGAAAGGGTCATCTCAACTCCTGTATCTAAAGCAGTGACTAAGGCCTGGACCTTGATCTTACTATAGGCATATATCTTTGTGCAACAAGCTATTATGGGGTGCTATAATGTTAAACTGAAAATATGATAGGGCCTAGAATGGTTGTTATGGCAAAAAAATTGTCCTGTCTTAAGCTGCTATGCTTTCTGCCCAATATAATACAATTAACATCATCATATGACTGGTGTGGCGGTGATCAGGAATACTGACTGGTGACAGTATGTTAAAAAAAAAATTACATTTTTAAAATTGTTTTAACTGTTTTAAATTTTATAAGTAACAGCTGTGATTACTATTGTGTGCTGTAATTGGCCCACAGCTAACACATGGTACAGGGTGCTGTGATTGGCCCAGGTACAAGTTGATAGATGTGGGGCAATCACAGCTTTACTATAGGAATCAAAGCGGTTACAAATGAAATTAATTCATAACATCTTTATAGACATTGTGTTCATGTGATCACATAGTGGTTGGGTATCAGGAGCTGCAAAGCACTGTGTCTGGTGAACACAGCGAACGTGGGAGTGTCATGCTGAGTGCCCAAGGGGGACGCACCAGTGCGCTTGTGCTAAGAGACATACAGATACGTTGCTTAGCCTGCTTGTGCCACCCGCCTGCAGTACATGTACTGTGGGTGGTTCGGAAGCAGTTATTCAACAGTCTACATATGTGCACTTCCTTTCAGTTCAACACTGTCTTGGGCTATCCTAAAACTGGCCTTAGATATTAAAGTGTGGAAACCCTGCTGTATACTTTGTGGGCATGAAAGGACTGAATACTTTGCAGGAAATAAAGACTCATGAACTGCAAGAGGGAAGCATGATAAGTGTTCCCAAGCAAGACTGACAGCCACAGGCATGACTCCCAAAGGTGGAGGCATGATGGGATTTGTAGTTTCACCACAGCTGGAGTGCCATCATCGACTACCCCTGCCCTAAATACGCAGGAGAAGTACGAACATTGGATATTTTACCTCCTGAAGAAATTGTATTTCTGTTTGTCCACCCAAGTATGAAATTTCAATAGCTCTGCCACCCAGTTTTGTCTGGCAGGACAAAAGACCCAATTCATTGCTGCAGTTAAGTAACACTTGCATAAGTGTTTTGCTGCTGTCTATATTCTTTCTCATTACTGTGATGGTGATCAGAGTCGTTGGGACAAAATTAGGGGGAAATCTCTCCAGTGGGAGCATAAATCTGATAGAAGTGCTAACCTCTCACCACTCCATCCAAAGAAAAAAAAATAAAAAAGGTAAGCTGGCATTCCAGTTATATATTAGAAATACTGCAATTTACAAACTTTACAAGCCTTTAATAGAAATACAACAAACAGGACATGATCCTTACAACTTCAGTAAGCATCATACAGTTAATAAAACACAATAACACGCTTTTCCCCCAAATTGATGGCTTTTTGCCAAGTAAATTGCAGGTTGTTCAGACCCCAGTTTGTTATGTAATAATGAGTAGGAGGCATGCTTCTGAAGGTTTACACAATAAATGTATCCTTGCACAACCTTTGCATTTGAAAACGGCATTGCAGTAGTAATTCATGCAATATGTATTAGGCTTACTTCCACTTCAGAGAAAAATTTAACCATATGTGACAGGGTATAGCAAAGTCACTACAGGACCACCTGCATGGTCAACATACATTTTAAAGGTACAAGCCAGTCCAAATTTAAAATTAAGGCTCAAAAGCTACAGAAAACACACCTGTTTAGGGCTTCCGTGTTTCATCCAAATAAAACTACAATGCAGTAGGCCAGTGGTTCTCAACCTTTCTAGCGCCGCGACCCCTTAATACAGTTCCTCATGTTGTGGTGACCCCCAACCATAAAATTATTTTCGTTGCTACTTCATAACTGTAATTTTGCAGTAGGAGGAATAGTGCCACGTCATTGGTGTCATTGGGAGGAATAGTGCCCCATCATTGGTATCAGTGGGAGGAATAGTGCCCCGTCATTGGTGTCAGTGGGAGGAATAGTGCCCCTTTCATTGGTGTCAGTGGGAGGAATAGTGCCCCTTTCATTGGTGTCAGTGGGAGGAATAGTGCCCCGTCATTGGTGTCAGTGGGAGGAATAGTGCCCCGTCATTGGTGTCAGTGGGAGGAATAGTGCCCCGTCATTGGTGTCAGTGGGAGGAATAGTGCCCCGTCATTGGAATCAGTGGGAGGAATAGTGCCCCATCATTGGTGTCAGTGGGAGGAATAGTGTCCCATCATTGGTGTCAGTGGGAGGAATAGTGCCCCATCATTGGTATCAGTGGGAGGAATAGTGCCTCATCATTGGTATCAGTGGGAGGAATAGTGCCCCATCATTGGTGTCAGGGGGGGGGGAATAGTGCCCCATCATTGGTATCAGTGGGAGGAATAGTGTCCCATCATTGGTATCAGTGGGAGGAATAGTGCCCGATCATTGGTGTCAGTGGGAGGAATAGTGCCCCATCATTGGTATCAGTGGGGGGGAATAGTGTCCCATCATTGGTATCAGTGGGGGGGAATAGTGTCCCATCATTGGTGTCAGTGTGAGGAATAGTGCCCCGTCATCGGTATCAGTGGGAGGAATAGTGCCCCATCATCGGTGTCAGTGGGAGGAATAGTGCCCCATCCTTGGTGTCAGTGGGGGAGGAATAGTGCCCCATCCTTGGTGTCAGTGGGGGAGGAATAGTGCCCCATCGTTGGTGTCATTTGGGGGAGGAATAGTGCCCCATCGTTGGTGTCATTTGCGGGAGGAATAGTGCCCCATCGTTGGTGTCAGTGGGAGGAATAGTGTCCCATCGTTGGTGTCAGTGGGAGGAATAGTGCCCCATCATTGGTATTAGTGACACCAATGATGGGGCACTATTCCCACTGACACCAATGATACTTACCTTGCAGACCCCTGCTCCAGCCTGGGCTCGCTCGCTCCCTCCCTCTCCCATGGTACCGACACTTACCTGTCAGATGTCTTCCTTCTCCGGCCGCTCTCCTCCTCTTCACTCGCGCGATCTTCGCGGTGCCGCTCGGCTCCTCCTCTCCAAGCTCCACCTCCTTGCTGGTGATTGGCCGCCTGTGTGCCTCTCCTGAGCTACAGTGCCGGCGGCCAATCACAGGCGAGGATTGATCTCGAGGTGTGTCCAGATGACAGGGGCGGCATGTCATCCCGCCCACACCTGGAGACAGCGGTGGCGGCGGCGGCGGCGAGGAGCGGTGTCTCGGTTCCTAAGACCATCGGAAATATGTGTTTTCCGATGGTCTTAGGCGACCCCTGTGGAAGCGTCGTTCGACCCCCAAAGGGGTCGCGACCCCCAGGTTGAGAACCGCTGCAGTAGGCCATCCAACTTTCTTTTGACAGCTTTCTGGGAACAGCTTTTGTTTATCTATTCCTAAAGCAAGGGAGATGTTCCTAAAGACACTCTTTGTTACTTGCATGTATGTATACAATTGTCAGTACACAGATATTTCAGCCAAAAATCAGAATCAAATCTGCTTTGGAAGTGTGAATCTATCAGTGATATATCAAGCAAAGAAAGAGAAGAGGACTGTCTGGTCACTGGTTTGGTGGTGGGGTGGCAAAACCTGGAAGTGTTACCTGTATCAAATAACAATTGAGTCTTCTACTCTGCCAGGCATGTACAGAGTGGCTGAGCAGTGTAAGCTTCAGAACTTGATGGACAGAGATACAAATTCTTTGGCAGGTAAAACAAATTACCCAAAATAGGTAATTTGTTATTATGTGCCTCTTCCTTGATGCATGTGTCCATTTAGTTTATGTGTTCACTAAAAGCTTGTATTGCTGATGTTTAAATCTTGACCCATGCATGAGCCTCATACCTGAACCAATGACAAGTAAGTTGTGATTAGGGACAGCTAGCTGTAGCAAACCATAGACATAAGGAAACTGATCAGCCATGACTCTACACATTTCAGTCATAACATGTGAGCTCATCATTATAAGGTAAGGCAAGGACAGTGTGGACAACTGTTGGATCTGGAAGAGTGAGGACTGTGGACCATAAACATTTAGCTTTTGGTGTGACACTTCATAACCCTTGTAGTGTTCTTTCTGAGATAGAAGATAACGCAGAATTAGCAGACATAGTTCTTTGTGAGAGTGGCAACCCTTCTAAGCATAGGAAGGATGTCTGTGAGAAAGAAATTACTTTGCCAAAAGTAAATCTTTGTACCTAATGTTTCAAACCAGGAAAGCATTGTGAATAAGGTTCCTAAAATGAAAAGTTAGTTATTCAATTGTAAGAAGTGTTACTTTATGAAATCTTGTGGAAGTGTCAAAGGTAGATAGGTGTTTACCTAATGCTACTGTTAGAACACATAAAACGCTGCTTTTTAAATATTGTCAAGAAATCTAGTCAAGAGTGCAATGTCGATGTTGTGCACCTTGGAACCAATGATGTTTCCAATATTGATGTGCATTCCATACAGAAGGATTTTCAGAATTTGGGCCAGCATATTCACTGGAAATGGAAAGGTGCCAGAGTGCTTTACCACTCCAGCAGCGTCCATTGCCAGTTGCTGAAGGAGGCAGTGTGGTGCGTGATTCAGCGCATCACATGGCTCCTTTTTTGTACAAACTTTATGTGGAGTGTACAAAATGCTGTGTGATTCGGCATGGTGTGCTGTGAAAAAATGCAGCATGTCTGTATTAAATTGGAGCATGCTGCAGCAAGGCCACAGGCTGCATTGCAGCGTGAATGGGACAAATAGGTAACAACTGTTTCCTGTATGTCCTTACAGTGACAAATGTTTTAAAATGCAGTAAAAAGTCTGTCACAACACATAGTGTGAATTACTCCTAAAGGATGGGTGGGTAAGGTATGTCTTTTTTGCTGATGATACAAAGGTGTGTAATAGGGTTGACATCCTTGAAGGTGCCTGTAACATGGAACATGAGTTGGCATTGCTGAAGGATTGGTCAAAGAAGTGGAGACTTCAGTTCAGTTTTTCTAACTGTAAAATAGCGCACCTAGGGAAAAAGAATCCCTTGACAGAGTACAACATTGGGGGGTACAGTGTTGGCCAGATTTACAGAGGAAAAAGACTTGGTAGCAATTTTTTCAGATGATTACAAAGTGAGCAAATAATATGGCTAGGCAGTGGGAAAAGTAAAAAAAATCTAGGATGCATCACTAGAGGGCTCACAAGCAGAAGGAAGGAGGATCCTTATATAGATCTTTTCTTAGACCTCATTTAGGAACCTCACTTGCAAAAATATATTGATAAGATACAAGAAGACTAGAAATGAGTCCAGTTTCGTTTTGAAAAGTCTTACATGCTACATTTTTGGTACATGTTTGATGTGGTAAAGAAAATGCATCAAAGACGCACCACCCTATTGAAATGAATTATTATTATTTATTATTATTCAGTATTTATAAAGCGCCAATAGTTCGCTCAGCGCTGTACATTACAAAGGGGGACAGAACATGTGACAGAACAATACCAATACAATGCAAAACATGAGGGGATCGAGGGCCCTGCTCTTTCAAGCTTACAATCTAGGAGAAATGAATGGAAAACGTTTTAAAAAAAGTGACAAAAATGCATCAAAAATGCACATGCGTTTGGGTTTTTTGGTGCTTTTTTGAGTCACTTGCTTTTTTTTCACAGGTGCAAATGCACCAGAAATGCAGCAAAAATGCGTATGCGTATTTTTACCACATTTTTACAAATGAGCAGTGTGAAAGCAATCTTAGGCTTAACCTCCATCTGGAGAAATCATACTAATAGACAATTTGTTTATCAGTACCAAGCCCTGTTGAAGTGATACACCTGAAACATATTGACTTTTTATGAAATAAGAATCTTTATAAAGTTACATCTGGACTTTATGGGGTGTATGAATCTGTAAATGGGGAAGCACCATATGATCCTCGGCTCCATCCACATAATGCAGAATTTTCTGTGTTCACATATTTGATCTGCAGATAGAATAGCATGAGCAATGAACATTTGATTTTTCCCTATTTGTACAGAACAAATTCACATGCAGGTAAAATAGATGAACAGCTATTCAAAATTTTTTTAGAAATATATCCGCATGTGTTCTGCTTTTGGCATTTTCCTCCTTGCAAACACAGCAATACAAACCTGACAAGAGTTCTAACACTTTCCCACTCGATTCAAAACAAAAAAAATGTTTAAGTTTCAGTTCAAATTTTGCCTTCTTTTTTAGATAGCATTGCACTGGTACTGGGGTTTTATTAGGTTGTCAAGGTAGATAAAAACAGTCCTTAGTCAATTTATTCAAGAAATCCAGCAGTAATTTCACTTGTTTGTTTGAAGAAATTAGATACCTAAAGTTAGATTATACATAAATTGTTTTAGTTATATTTACCACATATAAACACACTTTTTGGACAAATCACACCAATACAACTGCCAACTATTATATAAGTATAGAGTGCAGACAAATATATACACATTCTTTAGAAAAGAAAACAAAGAATGACAAAAGACCAAAACCAGGGCAAATTTAGTATAACCAGTCTTGGGAGAACACTAAGCATTTGTCTTTATTATTTTCAGCACTGGATATTGTTTCATTAATTTTGTACTGTTAAACTGAGAGTGAACTTTACATTAATTAAAAGGATTATTCAATGTTATATTTCAAGCTTGTCTTTGCTTTCATTTGAAGACTTTTGCCATCCAACAGAGATTCCCTAAATACATTTTGTCATCAATGTGGAGAATAATATTTTCTAACCAGTTCTATCAAGTTACTTTACATGTAAACATGATTTTGTAAATCAAACTTTGCTACATTCCTTACAAATTATCATTATATCTAGTTTCACCCATCTTTATAACTTGCATAACTTTGTGTCACTGTTTTTTTTAGTTGCATTGAAAGAATTGACAGTGGATATGATTCAACTGGAAAGTCACATAGATATGACATGACTCTTATTCTGGTTCACAACCTCCAAATAATTTTGATACATTGTTGAAAACAGGAATACAGTCATGTGGTTATTTATATTTCCTCTACAAACAGAATATGCAAAAAGAAGTGAAACCAATCAGTGATCTTCAAACGCTATCCACCAAACACTGCTACTGCTGAAATCAGAATGTTCTCTCCATGTAGCCTAATCAGAATTTGTTTATTCTGCTACAGAAACCTCTAACCAATACCTCACATGGTCACTGGGCATGTAATTCCTGAAATCTACATTGTGAAACCTCTATTTTCCTCTGGTATCATCAGTTACATTTACACATTATTGAGGTTGCCATGAGAAAATTCCTAGTACTGACGTTTCTTTTACATCTGATTTTATACATGGGAGGGACAGCGTGTGGGTATGTTTGGAACACCTCTTCTATATAACAAGCAAAGGTTTATTGTGTTGTGCTCCGTGTATTCATCACAATGTTTACTTTTCCATTTTTTTTGGAGTACACCTTTAACAATATATTATAGATTTTATTGTTAAACTAGTTTATGTCAGATTCCAGTTTTGCCTGTGCAGGTTAAAAAATTAAACTTGATGTACATTGTTTGTTGTCATGAGCAATTCCACCTTTCCTTTTGCTCCTCCGTATTTTTGCTATTAGAACATTTATTTAATGACCTAATATTTTATGGTGTGCCTGCTATTCAAGCTGGTAAGGTAATAGCTAGAGATGAGCGAATTATTCAAAAATTCGATTCGGCTGATTCGCCGAATTTCAGGAAGAAATTCGATTCAATGCGAATTTATTCGCTATGAAGTTAACTTATAAAAAGGGTTTCTAGGCTTCAGAGAGCCTTTAAATTAGTGCAGAACACTGTACCTTTAATTTAAATGCCCTTGGAGATGAGGAAGGAGGAGAAGCAGAAGGATGAAAAGAAGGAGAAGGATGAAAAGAAGGATAAGGATGAGAAGGAGAAGAAGGATAAGGATGAGAAGAAGAAGAAGGATAAGGATGAGAAGAAGAAGAAGAAGAAGAAGAAGAAGAAGAAGAAGGATAAGGATGAGAAGAAGAAGGATAAGGATGAGAAGAAGAAAAAGAAGGATAAGGATGAGAAGAAGAAAAAGAAGGATAAGGATGAGAAGAAGAAAAAGAAGGATGAGAAGAAGAAGGATAAGGATGAGAAGAAGAAGGATAAGGATGAGAAGAAGAAGGATAAGGATGAGAAGAAGAAGGATAAGGATGAGAAGAAGAAGGATAAGAAGAAGAAGGATAAGGATGAGAAGAAGAAGGATAAGGATGAGAAGAAGAAGGATAAGGATGAGAAGAAGAAGGATAAGGATGAGAAGAAGAAGGATAAGGATGAGAAGAAGAAGGATAAGGATGAGAAGAAGAAGAAGGATGAGAAGAAGGAGAATTCCAAGCCGGCAAAAAGTGTATCTGCAGAGCTCTGCTATTTCTTAGGCTATTTCTGACAGTTCTGTGACATTCACTCCATACAGCGGTTGAAACATTGTATCTATTTGTTTCCATAAATGGATCCATTTATGGAAACAAATAGATACAATGTTTCAACCGCTGTATGGAGTGAATGTCACAGAACTGTCAGAAATAGCGGAGCTCTGCAGATACACTTTTTGCCGGCTTGGAATTATTCTTATTTTCATCCTACTTCTTCTTCTTCATCCTCATCCTCAGCCTCTTCTTCTTCTGAGGGTGAGGATGAGGATGAGGAAGAAGAAGAAGAAGTAGGATGAAAATAAGAATAATTCCAAGCCGGCAAAAAGTGTATCTGCAGAGCTCCTCTAAGTGTATCTGCAGAATAGAGGAGCTCTGCAGATACACTTTTTGCCGGCTTGGAATTATTCTTATTTTCATCCTACTTCTTCTTTATCCTCAGAAGATGAGGATGAGGATGAGGAAGAGGAAGAGGAAGGAGGATGAAAATAAGAATAATTCCAAACCGGCAAAAAGTGTATCTGCAGAGCTCCTCTATTCTGCAGATACACTTTTTGCCGGCTTGGAATTATTCTTATTTTCATCCTACTTCTTCTTCATCCTCATCCTCTTCTTCTTCTTCTGAGGATGAGGATGAGGATGAAGAAGAAGAAGTAGGATGAAAATAAGAATTCCAAACCGGCAAAAAGTGTATCTGCAGAGTTCCTCTATTTCTGACAGTTCTCCGACAGCTCCTTCACATGTACAGCGGTTGAAACATCTGTTTCCGAATAAAAACATCTGTATCCTAAATGGAAACAAATAGATACAATGTTTCAACCGCTGTACATGTGTTCCTTCTGTCAGAGAACTGTCAGAAATAGCGGAGCTCTCTGCAGGGACACTTTTGCCGGCTGATCGGGAAAAATCCGATTCGCGCACCCGAAGTAGGCAAATATTCGGATTCGACGCGAATCGAATTTTTCCTGAAATTCGTATCGAATTCCGGTTCGCCTGGTTCGATTCGCTCATCTCTAGTAATAGCATCTTGTGGTTAAAGTGTTAATAAAGACAAATGTAAAAAATGGCATGCTGTATATAATGCGACATCTAGCAAGTAGTCTTTGTTTTCTGAGTCCCTGCTGTAACTTAGTCTTTACATGTTGATCCTGCTGTTATTTTCAAATTCCTTTAGCAGACATGGCTGTCCAGCAAAATTGGAATTTAGAGGGTTGAAAAAAAAAAAAAACATTTAACACTGATAGGAGACTTACAATAGTCAACTTTTTAAAATGTTATTAAAAACTTTAGCCCAAAAGAAAAAAACTGTTTCTGTAACTTTTAAAAAGTGATAGATGAAGTTAGGCTTTAATTTATTAGTAATTGATGTAAAGTCCATCTAAATATACTAGTCCATCTAATACTACCCTCTTCAAACAGTGCTGCTGTACACTGGTGTCTCTCTTGATCTTTCATAGATATAGGGGCGGCCTTATAACAGGAAGTGTGTTACTGATAGAACCACCAGATGAAAATAAAGGAAAAAAAAAAATAGGAAACTAATGTAGCCACCACATTTAAGGATTGGTAAGCTGCAATATATAATTTTTTTATTTTTAGGTTTAGATAAGTTTTAAATATCAGTAACCATTGCCACGACAATACGCTATTATGACATCTGCCACTCCAGTGTTCTCTACTTTCTTTTAGGGCTCGTTCATACCATCTGTTGCAGAAAACCGCAGGGCTATGCATGACACACAGAAAACAATGGTTTGGTTTGTGTCTCATTTACACCAAATGGAGGTGTGATGTCCAGTGCAGAGCTGTGTGGGATTATGCAGCACATCTGCAGTTTCCCTCACAGCTCCGCACTGTATTGCAGGCAAAATGGACAGCACCGCTCTGCATGCCTCCCATGTGACAGGACGTGGGAGGGTGTCACGATATAAGGTCAGGTTCAGAGACCAGTTGCTACAGCAGTTGTAAGGCTTACCTGAAACCAGCAGGATTGGTACACCAGCGGCCCAACCTGGGAATGACGCAGGCTTACCTGAGGTGCGGGGCCTAAGCATCCACCGGTCTTCCCCAGAGCTCCTAATGGTGGAGATGGATTTGGCTGCGTGTGAATGCCAGGTCGCAGATCTCAGGAACACCCCACCAGGGAATGAGTAGGCTGGAAACCAAAAGCGGATCAAACAGTTCAGGGATCAAACAGAAGCGGAGTCAGTCACAAGCCAAGGGTCGGTCACCAATGGTAGTAGATAGGATGAGGCAGAATCGTAGTCAGTAGCAAGCCAAAGGTCAGTAACGTAGATGAAGACAGCAGCAGGAACAGTAAGCGGGATATTGGCTGGTAAGGCACAATAATCTGGCAACCAGGAAGTGCAGAGACATGGCTTTTATAGGAAGTTCATGGGAGGAGCAAGGAGTTCAAGGTTCAAAGACAAAACAGGGCAAAGGCAGGATCATCCAAAGAATTGTCAAGCATTTCAGGTGGCTCAGTGAGAAGAAACACTGTCTCTCACCGCAGAAGGCCCAGGTTCGATTCCAGGCTCTGACAGTACTCCCTTCCTCACAGGACGTCCCCTGGACGTCTTAGGACCAGGCTTGTGGGGAAACCTCTGGTGGAATTCTCGTTAGTCTAGGACCATGAACATTTTCCTCAGGCTCCCAAGAATTTTCCTCTAGCCCATATCCTTCCCATTGGACCAGATATTGCAACTTTCCTCTAAACATCCTAGAATCAAGAATCTTCTCCACCACATATTCTTCTTCGCCCTGTACCTCAACAGGTGGAGGAGGTGGAAGAATTCTTCCAGAGAAAGGATTTTCATGAAATGATTTGAAAAGCGATACATGAAAAACCGGGTGAATCTTCATACTGTCAGGAAGTTTTAAGCGAAAGGTAACTGGGTTGATCTGAGCAGAAATCTGAAAAGGACCAACAAACTTTTGACCCAACTTAGCAGATGGCACATGCACCTTCAGATTCTTCGTTGATAACCAAACTTTGTCACCCACATGAAACGTAGGAAGTGCTCTCCGGTGTCTGTCAGCAGCCTTTTTGTAAATTTTCCTGAGCTTCCCTCAAAGTCTCAATCAATTTCTCCTGAATCTCCTGCAATGTAGTTAGTCTGTTGGTAACAGAAGGAATTGGAGTTGTGATAGGGAGATCAGGAATAAAAACTGGATGATAACCGTTGTTTAAGTAAAAGGGACTTTGAGAGGTGGAACTATGTTTAGAATTGTTGTATGCAAACTCTGCAGTGGGAAGACAGTCCACCCAGTCATCCTGAAGATAAGTGACAAAGCATCGAAGATACTGCTCCATCGTTTGATTAGTTCTCTCAGTCTGACCATTAGACTGGGGATGAAAAGCAGAGGACAGATTGATTGTAACACCCAAGGCTGAGCAAAAGCTTTTCCAAAATTTCGAAGTAAACTGCACACCTCTGTCAGACACCACATCATCAGGGATTCCATGCAGTTTAAATACTTCTCGAACCATTAGTTCTGCAGTCTGTTCAGCAGTGGGCACCCCCTTCACTGGAACAAAATGGGCCATCTTTGTGAGACTGTCAACCACCACCAAAATGGTGGTCATTTCTTTTGAGGGAGGTAAATCTACCACAAAATCCATAGAAATAGACCCCCATGGTCTCGATGGAACAGGGAGTGGCTGAAGCAACCCCAAAGGAGAGGCTCGGGGAGTTTTATTGCGTGCACAGGTCAAGCATGAGGCCACATAGCGTTTGACATCCTTCTTGTACCCCGGCCACCAAAAGGAACGTGACAACAGTTCTTCGGTCTTAGTAACTCCAAAATGCCCAGCAAGTTTGGAATCATGAACCAACTTGAGAACTTCCACCCGAACAGATTCAGGTACATAAAGATGATGTCCTTGAACCCAAAAGCCATTTTTGTACACCAGGTTCATGTCCCTAGGAGGATCATTGAGAAGTGGGTCATTCTCATACCCCTCTTTGAGAAGACTCAAGAACGTTTTTGCACTTGTGGCCCCTAGGAAGTTCTTTTGTGTTAGGATGGAATATTTGGAGTTGCCCTCCAGGAGAGGCTCGGACAGCATCCTTGATAAGGCATCGGCCTTACCATTCCTCGATCCTGGTCGATATGATATAACAAAATTAAATCTGGAAAAGAATAGAGACCAGCGAGCTTGTCTAGAAGACAATCTCTTGGCCGAACAAATAAATTCCAGATTTTTGTGGTCTGTGAGAACAGTTACAGGATGATTAGCTCCTTCTAGCAGATGCCTCCATTCAGAAAAGGCTTCCTTAATTGCCAGTAGCTCTTTATTCCCAATGTCGTAATTTCTTTCGGCTGAGGACATCAAACGGGAGAAGAAGGCACAAGGATGAAGCTGCATCTTTTCACCACTTCGCTGAGACAGGATCGCTCCCATGGCAGAATTTGAGGCATCCACTTCCACTGTAAAGGGTAGTTCAGGATCCAGATGTACCAAAATTGGTGCAGAAGTAAAAAGAGTTTTTAGTTTTTCAAATGCAGCTTGTGCCTCAGAGGTCCACACAAAGGGTACCCCTTTCTTTGTAAGCTGTGTGATTGGAGCTATCACTTTAGAAAAGTTTCTTATAAATTTTCTGTAAAAGTTGGCAAATCCAACGAAACGTTGAATTTCCTTAACATTTCCAGGTGCTGACAAATCTACCACTGCTTTGATTTTCTCAGGATCCATGCTCACGCCCTCTGAAGAAATGATATAGCCTAAAAACTGGATCTGGGTTTGTTCAAACTCACATTTTTCCAATTTAATGTAGAGTCTATTCTTCCTTAATCTTTCAAAGACTGTGCAAACATGTTTGCGGTGCTCCTCCCAATTATTGGAAAAGATAAGGATATCATCTAGATAGGCAATCACAAATTGGCCCAGCAGATTACGAAAAACATCGTTGACAAAATGTTGAAATGTTGTAGGGGCATTGCAAAGCCCAAACGGCATCACCAAGGACTCGAAATGCCCATACCTAGTTCTGAAAGGCAGTCTTCCATTCGTCTCCTTGACGAATGCGGACAAGGTTATATGCCCCTCGTAGATCAAGCTTAGTAAAGATCTTGGCAGAGCGAAGTCTTTCCAACATTTCAGAGATCAAAGGTAATGGATAGCGGTTTTTAATAGGAATTTTATTCATGTCTCTGTAGTCAATGCATGGACGCAAGGTGGAGTCTCTCTTTTCAACGAAGAACAGGGCTGCCCCCGCTGGAGAAGTTGAGTGTCTAATAAAGCCCTTCTCCAAATTCTCATTGATCCACACCCTGAGTACTTTTAATTCAGGTTCCGACAGATTGAAGAGGCGGCCAAAAGATATTTCTGCCCCTGGGAGCAGCTCAATGGGGCAATCATATGGGCGATGAGGGGGTAATAGATCTGCATTCTTCTTGTCACAGACGTCCCGGAACTCATGGTAATGTGTAGGCAAGTTGTCATATGACTGGGTAGCCACTATATCACCTTGCGCTTCCTTGGTCGGTGATGAACTTGGTCGGCAAGGTTTTTTGCAATGTTTTTCACAGTGGGAGGACGTAAAATCTATAGTCCGTGCTCCCCAGTTGATGGAAGGATTGTGAGTGGAGAACCAAGGAATGCCCAGGATGATGGGAAACTTGGGTGATGTAATCAGCTGAAAGCTGATGGTCTCACAATGGTCAGCCTCAAACAACAGTTTCAGGGGGACCGTTTTATGGGTAACAGGTCCTGAAGATAAGGGTGACCCATCAACTGTCTCCATATCAATAGGGGTAAATGTGTCTCTTGCTTCAATATTATTGCTGTTGGCAAACTCTATATCCATAAAGTTCCCCCCCGCCCCGGAGTCCAGCATAGCTGAGCAGGAGATTTCATGGCCCTCAAATACAAGTTTAATAGGGATAACAAAGTGAGAAAGTAGGGAGTTCACTTTATTCTCTTCAGAAATCAGTGAGGAGACAGACTGGCTTATAGAGTTTATGTGTTCAGGCTCAATCACATCAGTCACAGCAATAGTTCTTTTAACCTTGTTAGGACAATTAATTGCATAATGACCAGAATCCCCACAATAAAGACATAAATTCTCTGAACGTCTTCTCTCTTTCTCCTGAATGGAGATGGATCTCTTGATTGCATCAACCTGCATAGGCTCAGGAGTGTTAGAACCCAGAGAGACTCTTGAATCCTGCTGAACAAATGGACTAGCAGAGAGATGCATGCCCCTATTACTTCCAAGTATTCCCAGCTTCTCCTTTCTCCTTTCTGTAAGTCTTTGATCGATTCGGATACACAATTGGATGAATTCCTCAAGATCATTAGGAGTATCACCTCTGGCAAGCTCATCCTTTACCTGTTCAGAAAGCCCTTGGCGGAACTGGCTCTTTTGTGCTGCAGGGTTCCAAGTGGTATCTGCAACCCAACTTCTGAACTCGGCTGTGTATTCAGCGACCGAGCGTCTACCCTGCCTTAGACTATGTAATTTTGCTTCGGCAGAAGCACAACGGTTGGGATCATCAAAAACCTGATTCATCGCGGTCAAAAAGGTATCAAAATTATTTAAAATGCCATGTTTTTGCTCCAGATAAGGGGAGGCCCAAGCTAAAGCTTCCCCAGTAAGAAGCCCAATAATAAACATTACCTTCTTTTTCTCTGAAGGAAACGCAGCAGGGTACATTTGAAAATATATGCGACATTGATTAAGGAAACCCCTGTATTGGCGGCGGTCTCCATTAAACTTAGATGGTTGGGGCTGGGGCATATGTGAGCTAGGATCATCACGGTTCAGCAGTTGCCTCTGCAGAGCCTGAATCTCTCCCTGTTGCCTATCCACAATGCTTTCCAGTTTGGCAACTTTTTCCTGATGGGTAACCCCAAATTCCTGCAGCTCAGCAATTTGCTGCCTAAGAGGATTCACAACATTTGCTATAGCGGCCTCCATGTTTAGGCCAGATTATTCTGTCACGATATAAGGTCAGGTTCAGAGACCAGTTGCTATAGCAGTTGTAAGGCTTACCTGAAACCAGCAGGATTGGTACACCAGCGGCCCACCCTGGGAATGACGCAGGCTCACCTGAGGTGCGGGGTCTAAGCATCCACCTGTCTTCCCCAGAGCTCCTAATGGTGGAAATGGATTTGGCTGTGTGTGAATGCCAGGTCGCAGATCTCAGGATCTCCCCACCAGGGAATGAGTAGGCTGGAAACCAAAAGCGGATCAAACAGTTCAGGGATCAAACAGAAGCGGAGTCAGTCACAAGCCAAGGGTCGGTCACCAATGGTAGTAGATAGGATGAGGCAGAATCGTAGTCAGTAGCAAGCCAAAGGTCAGTAACGTAGATGAAGACAGCAGCAGGAACAGTAAGCGGGATATTGGCTGGTAAGGCACAATAATCTGGCAACCAGGAAGTGCAGAGACATGGCTTTTATAGGAAGTTCATGGGAGGAGCAAGGAGTTCAAGGTTCAAAGACAAAACAGGGCAAAGGCAGGATCATCCAAAGAATTGTCAAGGGAGCTGTCCAGCATTCCAGGTGGCTCAGTGAGAAGAAACACTGTCTCTCACCGCAGAAGGCCCAGGTTCGATTCCAGGCTCTGACAGAGGGAATGCAGAGCGGTGCTATCTATTTGTGCTGCCCACCTACTTTCCTTCCTGTCCATTGCCAGCTGGGATTATGCTGCCATTGGGTCTGTGATGGTGGAAGTTGCTGAAACTGATGGCGATGACAAATGAAAAGACACTGCCAGGTGACAGATGAAAGGATACTAATGGTGATGGTGTGGGAAAGGTGAGAGGACACTAATGGTGGGGGACACTGATGATGGGAGACAGATACGGGGACACTAATGATTGGGGACAGATATGGGGTCACTAATGATGAGGTACAGATAAGGTGATACTAATGGTGGGGGACAGATAAGAGGACACTGATGATAGTGGACAAATAAGGGGGCACTGATGATGGGGGACAGATTAGGGGTCACTGATGATGGGGGATAGGTGAGGGCACAAATGATGGCACATTAATGGTCAGAATATGGATCAGAAAGGCATAGAGAGGCAGATCAGAAGCTGACCATGACAAGTGATGAAGGCAAGAGAGAAATATCAACTGGTCATTGAACACTTCTCTATTGCCTTAGGAAGTAAGGCAGAACAGGAGTTGCCTGAGGGTCAAAGAAGGAAAATATAGAGTAGGTCAAACATGAGTTCATTAAGAAAGATGGTTGAGGGACAGAGAGGAAACAGAATTAGATCTACGGTAACGTTTGATGAAATTAGAGGTGATCATTAGTGCAGAAAGGAACAGACATCCAAGAAAAGCTCCTCCAGACAGTGTATAGAGATCTGCAACAGAGGCTAGTTGGGAGAGCTGTGATAAAGGAAGAGTGTGGACACTGGTGAGGTAACCACCTTTATAGGGGGAATTTGTGCACTGAGGAGATAGCTGCAACATAAGGGTGTGGAGAGTGTGCACCAATGTTGAAACATCGAAATAGGCTGCGGGAACTATGGGGAACTGTCAGAGGTCCATTGCAAAACTCAAGCAAAGATTAAATCTTAGAAATGGTGGATACACTTTCCTGCTACATTCAATCCTAGTGTCAAAATCCTCTTTCTTATGAAATACAGGAGGAATAGCTAATACTGCATGTGCTGTGAGGATTGATGTGATCTAAAATTTGCTCTAAGCACTGCACACTCACAGGAAACAGGATATAACTTTGTATAGTGCCATATTCTTCCAGTGAGAGCAGGAAGAGAAGTTGAAGCCTCCTTTTTAATGATCAAATGTGATGTATATTAGTCCAGTAGCTTGCTAATGTTAACGGACAAATACAGACAGCAATGTGCACGCATTCAAACAGTATGAATTTCTGTCTTTCAGACTTGAGTAAAATATACTGTGCAGTTTGCGGGCCCTTAAAAATATTGTAGTAGGTCCGTCTTCTGACTGGTAATGTTCTTTTCACTTGGGAGTTGGAGCCCTGACTTGTGAGGAGATCATTTTAGGACAGGTTAGGCCACATGGGTGATCGTATTTTTGGTACTTTTTGCTGCAACCCATGATTTTTCTATCAAGCTGTAATAGCCCTAGATATGAGTATTTAAGTATTAGATAGAAATTATCTAAAATTTATGGGAAGGTTTACACTTAAAAAAAAAAATAAATAAAATCCCCCAACTTCGTAACTCTTGCAAGTGTCTCATGGCATAATTTGTGATCCTCTTTTACTACACTGACTACAAAGTTTGCAAAATGTCAACACAGAGTGAACAAAACATATCAAAAACACAACTACAAAGATGTTATGAGGAAATAAAAATTAGAAAGCCCTATTTCAGAGACAAATGCCAGACATATGACTGGAGAGTATGCAAGCAGCTTGATTGGAAAAGAAGGGTCTGTGTATTAGATCACTGACGATAGCTAGAAATACAGTACAGATACATGGCACATTATGAAAGTCTGTTTCCAGGTCACTATGTAAGATGGAAAGGCAAGGCAGGTTTATTCATGAAATGCAAATTATAATGTGTTATGTAAGAGACAAGAGACAGAAATATTGTACCTACAAATCCACTTAGGACATAGAAAAAGGAAATAATTATTGACCAGACTACATAGGCAGAATTTCTGCTGTTTTTGTAGGTCACAAATTAAACTCAACACAACAAATGAAGCGTTTCAGACCTAATATACTCAATGAAGAGTATCTTTAACTCTGTAAAAAGTAAGGAATATTATGCAGACCTCATAGATAATATTGTTACCATTTCTGATGGACCTTTTGCAAAACCATATCCCCATTCAGTGTTGAAATAACAAAGTCAAATAAAATTTAGTTTTGTATGATCACGATAGAAGAAATATAGTATATATTATAATTATGAAATCTATTTTAGATCTAATTGGTTAAATCACAACATTTACATCTCTGGCGGCCCAAAAAAGGAAACATTTTGTCTACCTAGACGTTGAGTATGTACCAAATAGATGTTTATGTGGTTTCAAGTTTAAAGGAATTCAAACTATTAAATTTATAGTTCTGTACAAAAAAACACAAAACAAAATGTTTTCCACAGAAAGGTTTTTCTTTTCTTTTTCATTATACAATATGGCTACATTATCTTCTTGCACTCCTGAGGATTTACCCCCCTTTTTTTGCTATACAGCACTGCACTAGTTTAACTGACAATTGCGATATTTTCTACTTTCGGCTATAAAAAATATATCGTAAACTCAAAGTTAGTCATAAATTTAAGCCAAAATATATTCTTGTTTTTGGTAAAAAAAAAATCACAATAAGTGTATATTGATTGCTTTGTGTGACGGTTATAGTGTCTACAAACTATGGTATAGATACTGTAATTTATGCCATTTTTTGCTATACAGCACTGCCTTGGTTTAACTGACAGTTGCTCGGTCATGCAATGCTGGTCTTAAATGAAATTTATGTCCATTTTTTCACACAAATAGAGAATATCTTTTGGTGGTATTTAATCAACTATGCCCATTTTATTTTTTGCACTATTAACATAAAAATACCGAAAATTTTGAAAAAAAAAACCTATATTTTTTATTATTGCCTGTAAAAAAATATAGTAAACGCAAAGTTAGTCATAAATTTAAGCCAAAATGTATTCTGCTACATGTCTTTGGTAAAAAAAATTCCATTAAGTGTATATTGATTGCTTTAGGTGAAAGTTATAGTGTCTACAAACTATGGTATAGATACTGTAATTTATGGCATTTTTTGCTATACAGTGCTGCACTAGTTTAACAGACAATTGCTCGGTCATGCAAAGCTGCACCCAAACAAAATGTATGTCCTTTCTTTCACACAAATAGAGCTTTCTTTTGGTGGTATTTGATCACCTGTGCACCTTTTATTTTTTGCGCTATAAACAAAAAACTCTCCAAAATTTTGAAAAAAAAAACAATATTTTTTCATTTCCGTCATAAAAAATATCCAAAAAATTCAAATTTTGTCATAAATTTAGGCCAAAATGTATTCTGCTACATGTTTTTGGTAAAAAAATCCCAATAAGTGTATATTGATTGCTTTGTGTGAAAGTTATAGCATCTACAAACTATGGTATAGATCAGGGGTGGCTAACTGGCCACCCCTGGTATAGATCAATTGAAATTTACACAGCTTTTACTTTCTGACTGCCTATCACATTTCTTCTTCTTGAGGTGCTAAAATACCAAGATAGTACAAACACCCCCAAATGACCCCTTTTCATAAAGTAGACACCCTAAGCTATCTGCTGAGGGGCATATTGAGTCCATGGAAGATTTATTTTTTTTCCACAACTTTTTGGAAAATGACAAAATCATTTTTTTTTTTTTACACAAAGTTGTCACATAAATTATATATTGCTCACAAAAGCCATGGGTATATGTGGAATTACACCCCCAAATACATTCTGCTACTTCTACTGAGTATGGGGATACTAGCCACATACAGGAGCCTGAAATCCAATGACCACTTTGAAAGCCTGAAGGTGTGTAACTTCTTCATTTCACTTCCTCACTACCTATCACAGTTTTGGAAGCCCTGAAATGCCAGGATAACACCAACCCCCCTCCCCCAAGTGACCCCTTTTTGGAAAGTAGACACCCCAAGGAATTTAAAAAGAGGCATGGTAAGTATTTTACCGATCTAATTTTTTCTCACAAGGTTTTGAAATATAAAAAAAGAAAAGAAAAAATATGTTTTTGTTTTCTTTCTTCATTTTTCAAAAACTTGTGGCAACAAACGAGATCTGCAAAATACTCACCATGCTTCTTATCAAATTCCTTAGGGTGTCTACTTTCCAAAAATGGGTCATTTGGGGGGGGTTGGGTGCTATTCTGGCATTCCAGGGCCTGCGAAACTGTGATAGGTAGCCAGGAAGTGTAATGAGGAAATAAAGCCCTTTAAAAGCCTGAAGGTGCTTATTGGATTTTGGGGTCCTGTACGCAGCTAGACTGCCAAAACATCTCTCACATGTGGTACCCCCATACTCGAGAGATGTAGCAGAATGTATTTTGGGAAGTAATTCCACATATACCTATGGCATGTGTGAGCAATAAATTATTTAAATGACAATTTTGTGTAAAACATTTATTTTGTCATTTTCCAAAAACTTGTGGTAAAAAAATAAATTCTTCTATTGATTCAAAATGCCTCTCAGAAAATAGTTTGGGGTGTCTACTTTCCAAAAGGGGTCATTTTGGGGTATGGGGGCATTTTATGCCCAGCATTACAAGTTTATGCCACACATCACTCACTCTTCTAACCACCTGAAGACCAAGCCTTTTCTGACACTTTTTGTTCACATTAAAAAAATCTGTATTTTTGCTAGAAAATTAATTTGAACCCCCAAACATTATATATTTTTTTAAAGAAGACACCCTAGTGAATAAAATGGTGGGTACTGCAATTTTGTATCTCACATAGTACTCACACAACAATTTTTCAAACGCAATTTTTTTGAAAAGTATACACTTTTTTTAATTTTAATGCACAAAAACACAATATATTGGCCAATTATTTGGTAAGATATAAAAGATGATGCTATGCTGAGTAAATAGATACCAAACATGACATGCTTTAAAATTGTGCATGCCCCGTGCAATGGCGACAAACTGCATACATTTTTAACATCTATAGGCAACGCTTTAAAAGCCTTTACAAGCTACCATTTTAGATTTACAGAGGAGGTCTAGAGCTATAATTACTGCCCATGATCTGACGTTCGTGGCGATACCTCACATGCATGGTGCAACCGCTGTTTCCATACTGGCACAGGGTCAACGCTCACAAATGCACCGCAGGTGTGTGCATGCGTGGGGGGCGAGGGTAATTTTTTTTTTGTTATTCTGATTTATTTAATTATTTTTACACTGTCCCTTTAATTTTTTTTTTTTTGTTCACTTTTATTGCTATCACAGGGAATATCCCCTATAACTTCAATGGGCATTGTCATATATTCTTTTTTGAGAAATCTGGGGTCTATCATACTCTAGATATCTCCTCTGCCCTTACATTATCTAATCATCTAATCATTATCTATCTCACCAAGATTGGTGTGATCAGATGCTTTCCCATTTTACAAATGGCGCTGTTTATATCCTGCACAACTGAAGTGATGAAATGCTCATAGCTTCTGATTTCTTAGACTATAGAGATGATTGGCACCATTCTGGTCTCCAATCAGCTCTATGATCAGCTGGCAGAAATACCTGCTGCATTCTCAGGTTTCCCCAATCGCACGGGACTGCCCGAGAAGTCCTTGGAAGGCAGCAGGGGAGACTGGCATTTTCTCACGTTGCTTGTAAAACCAATCCTGCAGCTAATTAGCCACTAGGATTGCTTTTACATGAAAGCCCATCGCTGACTGAAAAAAAACGATACCAGGATGATGCCTGCAGCTGCAGGCATCACCCTGGTATAACCATTCAAAGTCCAGTGATGTACCAGTACGTCGCTGGTCCTTGTTGGGTGTATATGCTATTTTCTTTTTTTGAATGGAAAAAAAGAGAAGAAATCTCTGCCTGAAAAGTGTGTGGTATGCCCACCATTAGAATACCTTCCTGCATCCACTTCTAATGGTGGGCACACATGAAATGTGCCAACAAATATAAAATATATATCCCGAAGCATAGGGGCTATCGACCCACTGGACAGCCCAGACCCCCATGCTTCGGCATATATGCTCTTTTTTTAACTGCGGATGAAAAATCTCATCCGACAGCACTGCACACACCTACTTATGTATACTCTGAGAGCAAGACTCTGTTGCTGTCAGAATAAACAAGTTGGTGCTGTAGTTTGACATTCCTGCAAATAAATCAACAATGGTTAACAATAAAACAGTAACTCAATAAAACAACTTTACAATTGAAATATCTCTGCAAGGAAAAGTGTTTTGTGGTATGCCCACCATTAGAAAACCTTCCTTCATCCACCCACTTCTAATGGTGGGCACACATGAAATGTGCCAACAAACATAAAATATATATGCCAAAGCATAGGGGCCATCCACCCACTGGCCACCCCAGGCCCCCATGCTTCAACATATATGCTCTTTTTTTTAACTGCGGATGAAAAATCTCATCCGACAGCGCTGCCCACACTGATTTATGTATATTCTGAGAGCAAGTTCCTGTTGCTGTCAGAATAAACAGGTCAGTGCTGCAGCTGAAAGCATTCCTGCAAACAGCAAAGGTTAACAATAAAACAGTAACAAAAAAACAGTAAAAATAGAACAATAACAAAAATGACAACAACAAAAAAAACTATAACTATTTTTGGTTTTTAACATTTTTAATTTTTGGGGGGATTTGTACTTTTTTTATTTATTTATTTTTTTTAACTTCTTTTTTTTTAAACTTTTAACATGTTAAAAACAGATGGTAGGGTCTCTCCAAATGCGATAGCCAGTTTCCTGAATACCTAACATCTTTCGAGACCCTGTGTAAATGTGCCCCGAACTGTGCCGTGCTGTACCCTATACTAATAGTCCATTAGTGTATGGTAGAGGCGGAAGCAGTCCTTGACGCAGAGGCCAGATTGGTCAGGACAGGAGGGACAACAAAAGCATCTGTCACGCCTAACTCCATGTCTGCTACAGACACATCTTTTTTTGGGTCTTCTTTAGGTTGGGGTACCAGGAATGGCATCGGTAAAATGCCTCTCATACAGCTGGCTAACTGCATCTGGGTTGGGGGTTTGGGGCATAGCACCTTCTGGATACAAAAGGGCCCTGATGATCTCTAACTGGAATTTTAGATAGGATCCACTATGTCCAGTTGCTTTGTAAAGAACAAAAGCATTATATATAGCCAATTGAAATAAATAAACAGACACTTTTTTTGTACCAGCGTCTGGCTTTTCGGGAAACAAAGTACGGCTTCATCATCTGGTCATTGAAGTCCACCCCTCCCATGTTAAGGTTATAGTAGTGGACACAGAGGGGCTTCTCAACAACACCAGCTGTCATGGCAATTTGGATGGGCATATCTGCGTGAATAGAAGACAGGACGAAAACATCCCATTTGTCCTTCTACTTCACTGCGAGCAATTCTTCATTTCTCAAGCAGGCTTTTCCCCCCTTTCTAAGATGGGTATTTACAAGCCATTGGGGGAAGCCCCTGCGATTAGGTCGCACAATGCCACATGCGCAAATTCCAACATTGAACAAATGTTTAAACAGTGGCATGCTTGAATAAAAATTGTCCACGTATAAGTGGCACCCCATATGGAAAAAGGATGACGCTAAGTCCCAAACTATCTTTCCACTGCTCCCCATGTAGTCTGGGCATCCGGAGGCTCCACATGACTATCTTTTCTCTCGTAAATCCTAAACTTACATGTATAGCCTTTTGCCCTCTCACAGGTCTTATACACCTTGACTCCATATGTGGCACACTTGCTGGGGATATACTGTTTGAATGCAATGTGGCCAGAAAAATTAATGAGTGATTAATCGATGTTTTGATGGGGAGTATACACATCTGCAGATTTTTGGTTAAAGTGATTTACGAGGGGCCAAATTTTGTGGAGCCGGTCAAATTCAGGGTCACCCCGAGGAGGACTGAGTGTATTGTCCTTGAAGTGCATAAAACACAATATCGTCTCATATCTATGCCTGGCCATGGCAGCAGAGAACACGGACATGTGAAAAAGCGGGTCTGTGGACCAATACAACTGCAATTCATTTTTTTTATTAATCCCCATGTTGAGTGTTAGGCCCAAAAAAACTTTAAATTTGGAAACCGTAATGGGTTTCCATGCGAATGGTCTGGCAAGGTGTGAATTTGGGTTGGTGGCGATAAATTGTCGCACATATAAATTGCTTTGATCCACAATCAATGCATAAAGATCATCTGTGAAAAACAGCTCAAATCAAGGGGAGTATTTAAATTTGCTGTTTCCACCTTAATTCCGGGTTGGGCAGTGAATGGGGGAAGTGAGTGTGCTTCAGAATTTGTGGGCTGCCAATCGGGATTTGCAAGCACATCCGGAAGGATACTAGGGGCTCTATGGGCCTGTGTGCGAATTCTTGGTGGCCACGGGACACTACTTGTGCTGCACCGCACCAGCTTGTACTGCACTTATGGGACTCCCCACGTCACCAAGTGATACTGCAGTGCTGGTATGTATAAGACCAGGACGTACTAGACCGCTGGTGCTCTCCAGTTCACCAAAAGGTAGCGCGGCACTAGTACTGGCACTCTGCTGCATATGACAGTCATCATGCGTTTGTAAAACCTCAGCAACCTGGAAATGGGGTCGGGTACACCTGATCTTCTCCGTCATCTGAGCTGTCAGGGTGCCGCTGCTGTCTACAGGTTCATATTGTGAGGTGGATTCTGTCAGTGAGTCTTCGCCTTCACTCTCACCTGACATGCTCAGAATCCTGTAGGCCTCTTCACTAGAGTACCTTTGCGTGGACATTTTGGCCACTAAATTTATGGGTACCTAGTGCGACACACGGGAAAAAGAGCGCCTGGCTGTCAAGGACTGCTTGAACCGCTACAAAAAATTTACCAACAATTGCTAACAGAGATCAGGCCTGATTCTGTGAACACTGCGGTTTTGTGTGTAATGTATCAAGTGACAGTTATCTACTGACACTGCACTTGCTGGGGGAGAAGGGGGGGGCATAGGGGCTAAACACAGGTGCTGGCAGGTGTTGGGGTTGATCCTGCTAACCCTGCGTTTTTGAGGACACTATAGTAATGTGAATGCTGGTATAGCGCTGATCTGATCAAATATATTGATCCAATCAGACACTATACTAGCAATGGGGGTTTAGAATGCAAGTGAACGTGTTCCTGGCAATCAAGGGGTTAAATGTGATTACTGGTGTACTAGCGGGCGATCTGATGCTATCTGGGAGGGGTGCTAACTGATGCTAATACTATCGGAAGTCTCCAGTGACACTAATACAGTGATCAGTAAAAATCTGCGCACAGTAAACAATGACACTGGTGACAGGGCAGTGAAGGGGTTAACTAGGGGGGGGGCGATCAATGGGTTAAATGTGACCTAGGTGTGTTCTAACTGTAGGTATGTGCTGTTTTACTCATGTTTTGTATGTCTTCTTCTCTCTCCGGAATGTTATGTGCCCAGGCAAAGAAGAGTTACATCATATCACGTTCTGTGTAACTGTCATCATAAGGACAAGATAGGACAGAGATCAATCATCCGACTTCAGCTGGACATCACTGGCTGAAATCGAATGATTGATCCCTCAGGGATCGAATGGTGATACCCGCGGGTCAGCGGGGGCGCGCGCGTGCCCCCCCTGCCCGAAAAAACCTCGGGAGCGCGGATCACGATTTAAAACGTGATTTTGCCCAGCAGTGCCACCTTGTGGACGTTTTTCCACAGTGGCTGGACGGCAACCAGTTAAATTGCTGTTTTAAACAGACGTGCATATGGGAATTTGTTTTTAAACATGCAGTCAAAAATCAAAACCAAACACTTTTGTGAAACAGTGAAAATCAAAGGTTCACTAAACTGCAAATAAGTGACTGTAAAGTCTTTATTGCTTTACCTACAGTATTTAGGGCTATATAGAAATCATGTTCCTAAAACTATTCTTAAACTCATAAGTTGTGTGGGAATACCAAATAAATGTACTGTAATAGTGAACCATACATTTGTGGGTACTACTGTGCCATTGTAAAAGCTATGTGTATGTGGGTAGGGTGAGCCTGTATGCTTTTCTTTTTTAATTTACTATTCTATTTGTTCTTTTTTCCCCCCAACATTTTTATGTTTTAATGGTTATTCTCATAAGACAGGTCTTTGTGAGAATACACACATACATTGCTTATGACATGCCTTCTTTATGAAAACATTGTGATCTCTAAAACACCCCTGCCCTCTCTTCTGTTTGTGTAGATGAAAATTGGGGATACAGAGTCCCCTATCCCCTTCTTGCCCAACAAAGAGGCAGCATAATGGACCATTATAGGGACGAGACTGATGCAGAAGTTGAGACAGGTGAGAAGATTTTGTTTGTGGTTTGTGACTGGGTGGATTTTCAGCCATCCAGATATATTGTACAGTTCATGTAAATGCCACACTTTAAAGTTAAAACTTGCTCAAGACTAAAACAGCAGCTGTGCCTTTGTTTAAACACTGATTGCCAGGACCTGTTCCATACATCACTGGTTATCTAGAAAACAGGCATCCATGGCATATGGAATACATCCATTGCTGTAAATAGGTTAACCTGTTCTTTATTAGTGTTTTTAGCTCTTGTATATATGAGCTGTAGCTTGCATAGGATCAATGTGTACAGCACGTTTTTAGAAAATAATTGCAAAGCTTTCAGAAAGCTTCACACAGCTTTGTTGAAGCTTATAAAGCAACTTACAGCTTCAGCTAAGCACAGATAATACTTGAAATGCTGGCTGTCACTTTAAACAAATGTTTGATGCCCATAACCTTTGATCTAAAAAGGCCAGCTATCAAAGAGGATCCCACTGCAGGAAAGGTAAGTATGCAAATAAGGGGTTAAGTTCACTTTACTACATAAAATTCTTATGTGTCACAAGATAATACAACAGAATACATTAGCAAAAAAAGAAAAAAATCATGACTTGCCTGATTATGTCTTCTCTGAGCTGTCATCCCAGTCAAGGTAACATAGGGTGATCCTTGGTAATGTCTGCACAAAGATGGCTCATTCCTTTAGGAGAGAAAAGTAGTGTGACCTGTAAGGAAGGTAACAAATAGCTGTGAGCAGGGGCGGACTGACCATTTGGAAATTCGGGCACTGCCCGAGGGCCCGGGGTCAGTAGGGGGCCCCATGAGATGCCCCTGGTACCTTTTCATAGGCTTTTTTGAGTTTGGGAAAGGACACAGGGGCCCCATGATCGCCTATTGCCTGGGGGCCCCATGAGTTGTCAGTTCGCCCCTGGTTGTAAATGTTACCCATGGCTAGCCCCAGAAGACATCTGATATGATTAAATGCATCAGCCAGAGCCTCCCTTGTGATATCATCATGTAAGAATTGCCATTTATGATGTTCTTTGCTGTTTGAGGATTTTAATGATTGCCGGAACGTTTATGATGTTTATATTTTAAACGGTATTTAAACTATCTGCACTAAGAGATGCACTTTTTTATTTTTATATGAATATATGCCAACTTCGTGAGATCGGGATAGTCCGAGGAGCCTTTAATGATACATGTGGTCTGCCTTGATATACACGAGTATGGATTGGAAATGTTCTAATACAGCGTATGTCACTCTTAATATTTTGTATATTTACAGTATGTATTGTTTGTGCATAATATGTATGTTACTTGATTGAACTTAGCACAACACAAGAGATTTATTGGAAACATATAATTATTGCACCCAGCAGGGACTCGCTGTGGCAACTTAACTTAAATTACCCTTTTAGACAACTTTTTGCACAAAGTTAAAAATGTATAAATGACCATTTACATGTGTATATGAATATAGATATCTTTATCCTACCACTGTATATGCGATGTATTCTTATCATTTGAACAAATGTCCTAGGAACTTTATTTCATGTAGTAGACTTATATAGTTTTGTCTCACATATTCAATGCCACAAAATGTGTCTTGATAAGCAACCAATATATTGTACCCCTTTTGGATTCTGTATACCTCATCCTTGTTCAATAAACTTTTAGTTTGAAAAAAAAAACATTCGTATAGCATATTGATGAGAAAATTTTAAGGAGCAAGATGTAAAATGTTTCTTGAACAAACAAGTTTCTTACCGTGAATGTGATTTTCTTCTGAGAAGTCATATTCATTTCCAAATTGATGTTCAAAACAAATGACATTTTTAAGTACTTTTGAATGACATTTGTCCAGTCATCAAATGTACAAAGAATTTTCCTATGAATGTTCATGTAAATATTCATACAAACGTTCAAACAAGTCCAACGGCCATGGTCTCTTGTTTAATAATATCCTGTGCGACAACTCCTTTCTCACTCTCCTGGCCATGAAAGTACACTACAGTCCCATAGACGTCTATGGAGCTAGTCTACCTTAATCTCCCCTGACCAGAAGAGAAAGGTAGATGAGCCTCATAGACAAACAAATATACAGGAAATTTATTATATTAGTTATTATTTATCATATAATTAATATATCTCATCATTTCTAAATTTCAGCACTTATTGAACCTCAGGAGTTGATTTACTAAAAAACAAAAAGACTGCTCACTTTGCAAAGGAATTTTCACTTTCCAAGGGACATTTCCTTAAGCTTAGAGAATGTAGCTCTGCTGATTTCCGTCATCCAATAATATGGATGCAAAAATATTGCTTATTTGTTTTTTTTTTCCTTACATGTGACTGGGTACTCTTTGCAAAGCAAATTTTTACTTAGTTAAACCGTGTTGTGACAGGTAAGCTTTTACTCTGTTTTGAAAACTACTTTAGTCAATCTCCTAGTTTTGAAAACTTACATAAAGGGGAAAAAATAGCATACTCTTTCAAGATGCAGACTTTGAATTTTAAAATACTGTTAAACCTATTAGGTTTTGTCCAAAGCTTTAGCTGTATTACATATTGTCCTGACCCCCGTTGAGTCCATTTTGATACCATTATGTGAATAGAAATAATACAATTGTGTTACATTGAATAACGGTAATTTGCTGCATTTGAAGCGTGTGAAAGAGAGCCAAACTTTCAAACTGCTTTAAGGTTATAGTAATTGTGAATAACAAATCTTCACAGGTAAAGCACAAAGAAGAGTAAAAAAGAACTTCTGTAATGCCAGTATCTGTGCAGATTACAAAATAAAAACAAAATGAAGAAATACATTCCTTTATTCCAAATAGTGTGCAGCATTTATAATGATTTAGCAGCTCTGAAAATTTGGCATCAATATACTTGTCTAAGTAACAGAAACAACAAAGTACCTTGTGAAAAAGCGAACACTTTTTATGTAAGGAATAAGAACAAAAGAAATAGAATCTTATTGAAAAGTAAATATATCTACTGTATCCAGTTTGAAGCTGGAAATAGTCTGATTTAGTAAATTGGAACATCCAAAATACTTACTGTGTAACATCAAAGGGATCACACTTTGATAATGTATAGTGTAGAAGGAAAAATTGTACAATATTTTAAGCAATGTGCAAACAAAAGCATGTTCCTTAAATTATTTTAGAAAAATAGCCTTCTGTTTTGTAGTCAGTCATGGTTTATATGCAAAGGCAGTTCTTTTCTATTAAACAGTCCATATACTGTATATATAGTTAGTATCAGTTTTATGTGTTGAATGTGATGTCTCACTTACTGTATATTGCATTATTACATTTTGGTTTAAAATATTAAGTACAGTTTTTCTATCTTACTATTCATACATTGTTTTCTAACTGTTCATACACTTTTTCTATCTTGGTTTGTAATAAAATAAACCTGTTAAAGCAAATAGACCCAGTTTGGTTGGCCAACCAAGCACATCCCATCCTGGTTTATAATATAATAATAATAACAGTAAATCCAATTTTTTTTTACACATATAAAAATGTTTTTAACCTCCCTGGTGGTCTGATTATGTCAACATATTTGAATGCCAAAGTGGTACATTGTTTTGCATGGAAATTTGTTGTTTTACATTGTAGGCCTGTAATTCTTAGGAATAACTCACTTAAATCTGTCCAAACAAGAGTCTAGTAAACATCCCAAGTATTATAAAGTTTGAAACATGAATCATAAATTATAATATAATAAATAATTATAAAAAATAATAAAATAATAATAATAATAAATGTAATTCAATAATGTGATCAAACCAAAAACACTGGAATTTGTCTAAACAAAGGTGCAAAGTTACTAGACACTGCATATTGGTTTAGTAAACATCCCGGATATGAAAATTTTTGAAACATGGGATTGCACAAAGTCCAATGTCACAATCAGGACAATGGAGCCTGGTTTCCTTTCTGATTTTCTTTCCACTGTCATCTTGCTTCGAGCAACAAACCATGCACATCCTTGTAGGTGCTGACTTTTTCTCGGTTGGTGGGATGTAGTCCATAAAGTGACGACCAGTTAGACGTTCTGGGTTGACAATGCCAACAGAACAATTTATAGCTTTATTCACAGCCATTGATGGTGTTTGATGGTTCACAAAGATACGTTCAGCAACTTTCCAAATGAAGTCAGAATGAATCACAGGCTTGTCACTCTTTTCTTTTAGCAGAATGTAGGCATACCACAAGCATTGCTCAAGAAGATGCCTGAAGATCTTCTTGTAGTACTTATTTTGCTGTTTCCTCATTGCTGGGTAGAATGTCATTGCTTGGTCGGCTCTGTCGACACCTCCCATGGTGTTATTGTAGTCTATCACTACTTGTGGCTTCATGATTTCTTTCTCACCTTTTGTGCATACCATAACAGTGGAGGTATTATGAATTGTACTCATTAGGCACACATCTTTCTTGTCACGCCATTGCAGTGCCATCATTTTGCCTTTTTGCCAGGCAGCCATTTCTCCAGTTTTCAGCTTCTTATTGCCAATCGTTGGTGGCATGTCGCACCGGTTAGCCCTAACGGTTCCATAGGCACCTGTTTTGTTTTGCAGAAGAAACTCATAAAGTTCAGAAGACATATAAAAGTTGTCGGTTGTTACGCAATAGCCTTGATTTAGAAATGGCTCAATGAGTGCAAGAATGGAAGATGTTGCCATTCCATAGTTGCTGTATTTTGGATTGAATTTTGTTCCTTTCCCAGTGTATATGACTGAATTCCAAATGTAGCCAGTTGATGATTCACATAGTATGTAGGATTTTACGCCAAATCGTCCTCTCTTTGATGCAATGCATTGTACCCAGCTGAGCCTTCCCTTGTAGACTTTCATTTATATATAAACTTTCATCAATGCGGATATCTTTTTCTGGCACAAAGCTCCGTTGGAAATTCTTTAGAATCATTTCAGATATTTCCTAAATTTTCTTTAGTTTTGGTACAGAATGAGTAATTTCATCAAATTCTTCGTTGTTTTCAAAGTGTAAAAATTTCATGATCAGGGAAAATCTGTGGCAAGCAATTTATTAGTTGTCCAATACCACTTCTGCAGGGGTTTCCCCACCACTCCCTGAAGTATTATTAGGCCCAGAAAATTCCAAATGTCATCTTTGGTCACTGGTTCCCACTTTCTGCTTCTTGGAAACCTCTGATGCAGAGTAGCCAATTGTTGCTCTTGGTATTAGTTTGTCTCAGTAACTATTTATTCAATAACCTCATCGGTCTGAAATAATTAAGTATGCCAAGGAGTTGTCAAGTTCAACGTCTACTTTCATACCAGATGCTCCAGCAAATGGGAATCTTGGGGGTGCTGCCTGATCCGTACCAAAGTCAATAGAGCACCAAGTTCGCACATCACTGAGCTCAGTCGCAGAATCGTCACTGTCGTCACTTTCAGTGTCTGATGATGAATTTCCCCACTAATCACTATCGCTCAATTCTGCAAGTGATTCTAATTCACTATTGATGTTTTCTAGCTGGTCTTAAACCACTTTTGACCTAAAGGGATGCTTTTTGGATGCCATGGACGTTCTCAAGTTTCCGGGCAGAAAGAACGGTAAAAGTGCAGGCTGGGCACTGGAGAAAGCACTAGGAACAAAACTGAGGGGAAATAGTTTGACACAGTAATGTAATACTAACAGATTACAATGTATTGTGTGTATGTCATGTTTTGTTTACTTTTTTGAATCTCCCTCTTGTTCTGCCCCCCTCTGTCGCGGCGCTCGCAGGGAAGGGAACTCGGAAAACGGATGCCGGCATCAGCCGGAGGACAAAGTGGGAGGACATCGGGGGATCGCAGGGACAAGGTAAGTTACACTACAGTGTAATCCTGAGTGTGGCTCGGGGTTACCGCTTTTGGTACTGAAAATTAACCCCAAGCCACACTCGTTATTACCGCCAGGGAGGTTAATATATAAGACAAAGAGAGGACAGATATTGGTAATAGTATGTTCAGAGGTTACCTAAAACATATAAAAAGAAAATGATAGTCTGCTCCTTTTATTTTAAAATAAATCTTAGTATGATGACTGAGTTTAAAAATAGATCATAGGCAAATAAAGTAAGTAAACTTTGCACACACATACACATTTGTTTAACCAGAATGACAAAATTGTTCTAAAACTACTGTTGGTATGTCAGGGAATGCACATATATATGCGCAGGGGCAGAACCCCTGTTAGCCCTGCTCATGGCCGAATGACGAATGTGCATGCTTGCAAATGCGCATGCGCAATGGCACATTGACCCCAGGCAAGCTATTTAAGCTGGGCTGGTGCCTTACATTGGTGCCATTTGGTCTAATACTTTTGCATTCTGTTACCTGTGATTCCATTGCTGATCTGATCTGATCTGTTATCGACCCTGCTTGAACACTGCCCGCACCAACCCCTGGCCTGCCCTTTGGCTATTTTTCTGCCTGCCGTTTCTGCTTACTCTGCCTGCTAGTTGCTGACCCAGACTACCTGACCTTGCCTTACTTTGCTCCTGCACCTGAACTGGCTTATCCTTGCCAGTATCCTGCACCTGCACTTTTGCCTGTGTGCCATCTGCCAGTCTGCTCCTGCACCTCTGCAAGAGTGTCATCTGCCAAGCCTTTCCTGCACTTCTGCCAGTGTGCCATCCCTGCATTCCTGACGCACATCAACATCCATCCGCAGAAGTCCTATCAGGCAGTCGTGCACCTCTGTACTCCAGCACTCCCTGTTACTCTACCAGGGCCCCTGAGCCAGAGCTGCAAGGGAGGCCTTCCTCTGCACTTCAGGTTCTATCACCAGGTACGTTACAATGTAGCATGACCCTAGGGTCTACCTAAACAACTTATATTCTTTGAGTGAGATCTTGGTAATCATTATTGATTTGATATAGATAAATACAGTTTTTTTGCAAAATCTGACAGCGTATGGCCAGCTGTAGCAGTTCTTTTTCAGTAGAAGAAAGAATTCCAGATATCAGTTGTACCTTTTCCACAACACAAAACAGTTTTGGCTCTGAGGAAGAGGGTACTGCCCTTAAAACATGTAAGCCTACTAGGATCCTGGTGGCATTCTCCCGAGCCCTAGAGTACACTGAGCATGATAAACAAGCTTGGAATTGATGTTTTCCTTGACATGCTGTTTTAACCATATTGTTTGTGAGTATATCTATTTGTGAATTATCAATTAATGGTGCATGGGATAATTTTGCTTGTTTTCAAATCAATATTTGGTATGACTACCCTTTGGCTCCAAACCAGCATTTATTTTTACACTTTACACTACAATTTGTATACTTGCACATAGTAGGGTATTTTGTAGGATTAGAGTCAGGTATATGTTTAATCAATTATATCACACAGGAGCTAATGATCATCAATTTCAAATGTAGATTGGAACACAGTCATTAGCTGAAACAAAAACAGCTGTGTAGGAGGCCTAAACTGGGTGAGGAACACACATTCTGGTACTAAGGTTAGATTGTAGAAGACAGGTTCATGCCAGAGGTCATACACCACAGCAAGAATGAACACAGCAGCAAGACACAAGATAGTTCATCAGCAATGTATCTTCCAGGCAAAGATTTCAAAGTAGAATGGGGTTTCAAAATGGGCTTGCTGTTCAAGCTCCTCTGAAAAAGCACAAAGAAACAGGCAATGTTAAGGACCTTAGACAAAGTGGTTGGCCAGGGAAACATAATGTAGCAGATGAAAGACATATCATGCTTATCTCCATTTGACATCGGAATATGTCCAGCAGTGTCAACGGCACAGAAGTAGTAGAAACCAGTGGGACCCAGATAAACCCATCTGCCCTCTGCAGAAGTCTGGCCTGAAGTGGTCTTTGTGGAATAATTGTAGCCAAAAAGTCATACCTGCAACGTGGAAACAAGGCTAAGCGACTCAACTATGCACAAAAACATCGGAACTGGGGCACAGAAAAATGGCAGCAGGTGCCCTGGACTGATGAGTCCAAATTTTAAATATTTGGCTGTAGCAGTAGACAGTTTGTTAACCGAAAGGCTGGAGAGAGGTACAATGAGAGTCTGCAGGCAACAGTGAAGCATGGTGGAGGTTCCTTGCAAGTTGTGGGCTTCATTACTGCAAATGGAGTTGGAGATGCATCCTGTTACCTGTTACCAGGATCAATGATGTCCTCAATACTGAGAAATGCAGGCAGATACTTATCCATCATGCCATACAATCAGGGAGACCTGTGATTTGGCCTCAAATGTATTCTGCAGAAGGGCAACGACTCCAAAAATACAGCCAATGTGATTAAAAACTGTTTTCAGTCTAAAGATGAACAAGAAGTTCTGGAAGTAATGGTTTGGCCCCCCACAGAGCCTGGATCTCCACATCATCAAGTCTGTCTGGGATTACATTAGGAAACAGAAGGATTTGAGGCAGCTTACTTCCATAGAAGATACATGGTTAGTTCTCCAAGATGTTTGGATCAACCTGCCTGCTGAGTTCCTTCAAAAACTGTGTGCAAGTGTACCTAGAAGAATGAATGCTGTTTTGAAGACAAATGGTGGTCACAACAAATATTGATTTGATTTGTATTGCTCTTCTGCTCATTTATATTCCATTTTTTTAATTGATAGAGATGAACTATTAACACTTCTATTTCTGAAAACATTCATAATTTACAGCATTTTTCACACCTGACTAAAACGTTTGCATAGTAGTGTATGTTATATAGTCTTGTGATTTTTTCAGACTTTCATAAAACATTTGTCTACATGCTGTTTGTTCAGGTTTCTTTGAGTGGACATTTTTTTAAACAGATGTCATTGGAAATCTTGCACAAGCTGTAACAAGGAAGGTCTTCACAGAACCATAGCAGGTGTTTTACCTGGGGAAAATGCTAGAGCCTGATTTCCTGGGGTTCTGTTTGCCTACAAAGATCATAAAGCTAATATAAGTAAGTTGGGCTAAGTAACTTTAACCTCTTCCTGTCCGGCCTACGGCCGAATGGCGCCCGGAAAAACCCTCACCTTTCTGGGTGGACGCCATATGGCGTCCTTTTGGAAATGCGCAGTTTGCGTGCCTGCAGAGCCGCGCAGCAGCGCGATCTGTCACCGGCCGTGTACCTCAGACATGGCCAATGACAGATCTGAGTACCGGTCCCGTTGCCGGTACCATGTGACCTGCTGTGACCAATCACAGCAGGTGACATGACAGTTGTATACAATGGATGGCTTCATTCATGCCATCCATTTTATACTAGTGTGTCTAGCTGTGAATGGTTACAGCGATCACATGCACAAGCTGGGCCAATCACAGCCCAGCTGTGTCAAGTGGTTAGCTGTGGCCAAATCACAGCTAAGCACAAAAAAAAACCCCTGAATGAATCGATGTCATTCAGGTAAATGCTTGCTTATAGTAATTCTTTGCTATAAGCAAATTGTGTAAAAAATGAAATACTGATCACTTCCCAAAGGTAGTACAGTGTTACTATGGTAACATTGTACTACTTTGGTCATAGTGAAATATGAAAAAAAAAATCTTAAAAAAAAGAAAAAAATTTAATAAAAAATTAAAAATAATAATTTTTTTTTTTTTTTTTATTATAATTTTTTTTTCATACTGTCACCAGTCAGTGTCCCTGATCACTGCCATGCCAATTATATGATGACGCTGTACTGCACTGGTGACAGTATGTAAAACAAATAGTGAAAATAATTTTTTTAATATTTTCCTTTTCCAAAAAATTATGACAAAAAAAATACAACTTCAAAAAACTCGCCATGCCTCTTATGAAGTACGTCGGACTGTCTACTCTGCAAAAAGGGGTCATTTGGGGGATATCTGTACTGTTCTGACATTCTTGGACCTCAAGAAATTAGATTGGCCGTCAGTACTTCAGGATTGATCAATATTCAGATATATCCCATAGTTTGTGAACTCTATAACTTTCCTACAAACTAAAAAATACATCCTAATTTGGGTTATTTTAACCAAAGAAATGTAGCAGAATACATCTTGGCCTAAATTTATGAAGAACAATTATTTATTTGCAAACTTTTATAACAGAAACAAAGAAAAACGTGGGGTTTTTTTTTCAAAATTTTCGGTCTTTTTTTGTTCATTTAGCAAAAAATAAAAACCCCAGTGGTGATTAAATACCACCAAAAGAAAGCTCTAGTTGTGTGAAGAAATTGATACAATTTTAGTTTGGGTACAATGTTGCATGACCGCGCAATTGTCATTCAAAGTGTGAGAGCGCTGAAACCTGAAAATTGGCCTGGGCAGGAAGGGGGTAAAAGTGCTCTGTATGGAAGAGGTTAAGCATATTTCTGTTGTACACAGACTATTGCTCATACTCATTCACTAGGAAGTTTAGGTAGCTTGTGCATGCATGTTGTATGTATAGCTGTAATACTTTGTATGCCTTGTATTGCTTTCTCTACAATTGTATGTACATCATTTTGTTTAGTAAAGCACATTAATACATTACAGAGGTTTTTAATGCTTCCTTGCTTTACTGCAAAGCGACCCTAAAGACAAAATGCAAAAAACCCCAAAAAAAGGTCAAGAGTTAGGATTTCCATTTGTTTGTTAAGTGAGACAAAGTGAAATGCACTAAAAGCAACCTAAGCCTGATTATGATAAAATGAAAAATGAAGAGAAGTAATGTCAATAGAAGTAAATTGTAAAAAAAAAATCTTATCAGGTGTAAACAAATGTGAAAAATATAGCTTCTTTTTCATCTCTTCTCTCTGCTGCTCATTAAATCTGTTTAGAACTGCTTACAATCGTTTTGAGATACCGCAAACAGTCTGTGTATCATTTTTTATTTTGAATAATTTAATGAGCAGCAGACAGAAATTAAATAGAAGTTATATTTTTTGCACATTTATTTACACCTGATTTTTCACTGCCCTCCCTTCCCCCACTTCTGTTTTTCTGTTAGTTAGACCAGACTAGTTTGACACTTCCAGTCTCTCCATGCCATGCCATATTTAGTTTCTATTTTATCTTTGCTAAGAGGCATTAAAGTGTTACTAAACCAGGACCCTGCATTCACTATATCTGGTCTCCCACAGTACACAGAACATGTAAATGCAATTATTTCAGTACATATAAACTGCTAAACACTTTTTCTCATCAGCAGTTAGAGCAGTCAGTCTTGTGACTTCAGCAGAGCACTGGTTAAAGCTTATAGGAGGAGTTTTTGTTCTGCTCTAGGAGGATGTAAAAGTCCTGGCCCTCTGTCTGGACAGTGCTGATTGTCCCTGTACTGATCACATGCACTTACCCCAGAAAAAAAAAACTCTCTAGCAATACACATTTGAGACAGGACCCATTTTATGCAACAATGTTGAGCCAAATCGATTTAAAGGACTTACCACTGAAGACTTGTTTTTGAAGGTACTTGTCCCAGTGTCTTCTGTTTTATCCTTGTCACTGATTTACTCCTTGACAAGTCACTAATGTGGAACAAGTATGCACATATTAGATCTGATATGCACATGCTTATTTCAAGTCACTGATTCACCAAGTAGAGAAAGAAAGAAGAGATTACAGACCTGGAGCTTGAACCTTTAAAACCAAGTCAGCAATGACAGCTTCTATATTTCTATCTAAATGGGTTTCTTTTAGCTAAAAATTATTCTGGCAAATGGTCTATAAAAAATTACCTTTTAGAAAGTACATATTGAAAGTGCTATTCTTCCTCTCATGCAATACACCAAGTGAAATGGGAGTGTCTAAAGGGTGGTGATAAATAGGGTAGCTTTTGAATGGAATAGAGTTGTGAGTGGGGTGTCTCAGGGCTCTGTCCTGGGACCAACTCTGTTTAACTTGTTCATAAATGATATCCAGGTTAGTATAACAAGTTTAGTCCCAGTATTTGCCAATGATACAAAGCAAGTCTGAGTAATAACTTCACAACTGAATACTGAAACTTTACAAAAAGACCTAAATACAATAGAGGGTGGGCAACTACATGGCAAATGAAGTTCAAAGTATGGAAATATAAAGTGATGATCTTGGGGGCTAAGAATATGAATGCAGGCTACACGCTAGGAGGGGTACCTCTGGGGTTATGAAGGATGGAAAAGGATTTGGGATCCTAGTTGATGATAAGCTTAGAACTGACATGCAACGCCAAGCTGCAGCATGCAAGAATATTAGCATGCATCAAAAAGGGGAAAAACTCGAGATAAATCTATATTTCTATCACTCTAGAAAGCTTTGGTTCGGCAACATCATGAGTATGCTGCTCAGTTCTGGTCACCAGTTCTCAGGAACGATGTGCTGGTTTTGAAGAGAGTCCAGAGAAGGGCAACTAAACTAATAAGGATACTGTAGGACTCCAGTTATGAGGAAAGGCTACACACATTAGGCTTGTTTTCCCTGGAGTAGAGACACTTAAGAGGAAATATGAACACAACATATAAATATCTAAATGGTGATTCCAACATAGGGAGAAAACTGGTTAGTCTCAGGTCGCTCAAGAGAACATGTGGTCACTCAATGAAGAAGCGGTTTAACCTTAAACTGCTTAAGAGGCTTTTTATTGTTAGAACAGTAAGGATGTGGAACTCCTTTCCACAATCTGTGGTGTCAGTGGGAGGTATTGTTGATTTCAAATAATTTTTAGATCTTAGCGTTACCAATGTAAATGCATACACACACCCACACAGGTTAAACTGGATGAACTGATGTCTTTATTCAACCTTACAAACTAAATAACTAAGAAATTACAGGCTAAAATTACTTGACAGTTCATTCTGAATGTTCTGAAGCATGTTGAACTGATGCCATGGACACAAAGCCTGCCAACAAATGTCCTAACTCTGCTAGTCTCAACATCTGTTTTGTGGTTCCTATGGCAGATATATTTCCATAAGATTTCTAGAGGCAGATCCTCAACCAATCAGCAGATAGTTAGGCATAACAATGTAAAAAAATCAACCAATCTGGAAAATGCAACAGGTTTGCTTCAATCCTACACCTCTCCCCAGCATAGGTTTAGCCCTTATTTCTAAATTGGGCATATCAATGCTGTCACACAAAAAGTATGTAGCCCTGTGTAGGCAACAAGTCCATCAACTTGCAGGACTTTTTTCAATTCAGGTGGCTATAAAGAACAGAGGAGGAAAACAAATTTTAGTATATGCTGCTGGGGATAGCCTAGTTAAAGTAAACCAGTTCCTTTTCCTTTATATGCGCAAAGCTCAGGTTTACTTTAAAATAAGAAAATTGTAAAGATCTTTAAAAGAACCTTAGTAAATGTTCAAATAGCTAATAAGATTTGCCTTTCAATAACTATTATGCAATTTTACATTCAGTCCCCTGGCTGCTCTAAAATACCTACTTCAGTCATCAGTGAAGAAAAACTTTAACGTTCTCATATATTGACAAAAAATCGTCAGACATACTTGTCATTTTATAGTGGAACACGTTAAGGTAAGGAAATGTTAACGATCATTTGATTGAGATAATATGTACCTTACATTAACCAACTGCACATATTATCTGAAAACGTCTTGCAAATTATGCAGAAATAATAAAATGGGTTTGCACATTATCTCTATCAGAGCATTGTCAGAAAAAGAGGACAAGATAATTTTAGCTTGTCTTTCAGCTTTAATATTTTCTTATTGTATGTTTCTGGAATTTTATTTCTTACATGGGATTTAAAGTCATATGTTGTTCCTGGAATTCTTCTCCTTACATGGACTCTAAACTTATTGTATGTTCATATGCCTGGAATTTTATTTCTTACATGTGTGACAGTGCAAGACCATGCCACTGTATTTGGAGGATTGAAAACATCACAGGATTCTCACAAACTCAGAGTGAGGGGCTCCAGAGATACAGATTGAAGTGGAGAAAACTAAGCTTTTGGTTTTGTTTAGGTTTTGTAATTCCTAGATCAGGGTTTGGTGTCTGAAGGTTATGAAAAGCTTTGTGGGGAAAAAGTCTCTACCCCTGTGTCCAGGTCTTACCAGTGACCGGTAGGTTGAGTCACAGGTGTGCGCACCCAATGTAATCAAGAGTTTGTTTGTAGTTTGTGTTTCCATCCAGGGACAGTTAGCTCCCTGTCAAAGAGGAAAATGGCTGCAGGGACAGCTTGTGGGTATCCAGGTCTGTCCATTTGGCAGACAATTTCCTTGTCCTGCTGGACATCTGACAGAGACAGTGTGGGTCACTGTGGTGCATTGTGAAACAGTGATTCTGCAAGGGAGCAGTGTATGTGACCAAGAAACTAGCCAAGTGTACATTCTAGCTTGGAGGAGAGGCTTTCCAACAAGGCTGGGACCTGAGAGAAACATCCAGGAGGCTGAACAATTTTTTTTTGAGTTGATGCTGTGTGAAGCTGGAAATCCTGTGTGGGAAAATCCTGATGTAAGGAACTTTACTTTTCTCTTTCAATAAAAGTGGGCCACAGGCCCTGAAACTGTGGTTTCTAAAATTATTGTTTGTTTCCATTCCTGAAATTCTATTCCTTGCCTAGACGCTAACATTATTAGGTGTTATTGTTACTGGAATTTAATTCATTAAAAGAATTTAATGGATGTTCTTATTTCAGCTATTTTTTTACCTTAAATAGGCTTCAAAATTACTGTATTGGAATTGCATTCTTTTGTTTGAATGGGCTGCAAGTGCATTACGATAAAGTGTAAAATAATTACATTTCTGTTTCTGGAATCTAATTCTTTACACGGGCTCTAAAGTTATTACGTATTCTAACTTCTGGAATTTTCTTCTTAAAATGGACACTAAAATTGTTGTATGTTTCTGTTCCTGGAATTTAATTCTTTACACGGACTCTAAAGTTATTACATGTTCTAACTCCTGGAAATTTCTTCTTAACATGGACACTAAAATTATTGTATGTTTCTGTTCCTGTAATTTTATTGCTTACATGGACTCTAAAATTATTGCATGTTCCTGTTCTTGAAATTTTATTGCTATTTGCTTACATAGGTAAAATAAACTATTAGGCAAATAATACTATATTATTATTTTCAATTTTTGTGATTATATATCCTGATTACAGTATATTTAGGAATGAAAGTACAGCTGCAACTAAACCTTACCAGCATTTGCAAGTTTAGGATAAACTTTCTTATAAACCTAGTCTTAATCAAGGTCTGTGAATGAATTCCCTGGTGATAAATAAAGCTTCAATCTACTCATCCTTTAATATGTAGGAATACAACTATAGCAATCTGGGGCCATTAGAAGCTTCCATAATGAGGAAAATATTGTGTGGAGGCTGCAAGCTTACTTCTTGAGTACACAGGCAGCCATTGCCTACTCAAAATCTCACTCCAGACAATGAATGTACACACTGTTGCTTTGGTTCCTCTCCTTCATTCTTCCTTTTCTGGTTCTGTTGTAGCCATTAAACCAATTCTAAAATGTACAATTTAAAACATCTACTAATTAGCTTTTTAAAACAAACTTTTTCAAATGCATCTAAGGATTTACACATTAACAGAATAATAGTGAAGTGTTCTCTTTGGCAGCAAGATTATCCATTCACATTTGCATCTTCATATTAGGAAGACCCACACAATGCAGATCTAGCAGAGTAAAAGTGTGCCCTCAGTGAACACAATTATATGTAATTGTTTGAAATAAATGAACATCTTAGATGAACTTATGTATTGCCTGTTTTTGTAGGTGACAGCATGTTATCAAATTATATATGCCCACAACTAGTTCAGACCTACTTTATCTTTCCAGTATTGTGTTACTTATTGTGGAGAAAATATCCTGTGGAGAAAACTTTATAAAACGGGAATGCTTCCTTTTCTTTGGCTCAGTAAGATTACAAAAGGAGCTATTGAACAGTAATACCATTTTAACCATCTATTGTTGTGCTTATTGCCAGAGTAAACAAAAGCAGTTTATATGAACTTGTAAAAAAAAAGCACAAGAGAGTCATTAAAGTTCAGTCGAAGTTATGAAGTCCAATTACATGTTCTTATCTGTAAGTAGTGACCCTTTGTAAGCCACACTACATTAAAGTTTTGTTTTTTAGTTTATTAATGCTTTAAAGTTTGTCTCTAGAAAAGTGCAGACTGCCTTCCTCCCACCCCACTCATTCGCCAACTTAAAAATAAAAACACTTTCAGAGCAGTTTTTTTTATTTACCTATCACGTGTCCAGTGCTGGACATTAGACCCACTGATGACCAGTTTCCTTGCCTCCCCTCTTCATGCTGTCTTCATGCCACTGTAGTCTTCAGGAGCATCGGAGAACCCATGTCAACCATGTAGCAATATGAGCACCCAAAGTAGAACCCTCCCACTCTGCAGTCCAGAAGGAAATTTAGAACCTGGGTTGTTACATTGTCATATATTTATAAGAGGGGATTTTAGTGTTGTTTTCTTTGCAGCTCTGCTAAAAGGGAAGAGCAGCTTGGCCAGAGTGGGGATTTAAAGTTTATAGTTACATATCTATCAAAGATTGCTTTGCCAACAGCATGGCAACACTGCTTTGCAATTTCACTGCTGCTGCCTGCCCTTTTGTTGTTTCTCGAGGTCATAGAAAATGGCTAAAGAGGGCCAAACCGGATTGAAAAGAGTTTCCCAGGAAATGTGGTGGTCCCATAAATTCAAATTTTAAACTTCCTTTTAAGCTTCCATTATTTTACCTGGTTTGGATTGCCATCCCTGTACATGTTTGATTGACCAGGGCAGGGATAGACTTACAGAAAAAAATACAATACAATAACAATAAATAGAAAAAAAATATTATCTGAAAATAACTTAAAATCAATAAAAATACTCAAAACATGACAGGTTGAAATAGATTTCAAAATGTGTAATTCCCTAAATACATTTCTCTTCATATAACCCCAGCTCCTCAGAGCCTCTCCTCTTGCCAAATCACGTTGAAGATGGAGGAAGAAGAAAGGAAGGGAGATTAGAGGGAGGTGGAGATGGAGGAAAGGGAGGAAAAGGAAGATGCGAAGGCAGAGATGGAAAAAGAGTAGATGGGGAAGGATGTAGTGGTGTGGAAGAAGGCAGAGTAGTAGGTCACATTATCAAGGCTCACCACCTACTACCTGCATGTGGTGGTACCTCTATGTCTCCTTTAGGGCTCAATTGCTGATTTAGAATGAATTTGGGCTGTTCAGAGGTTCGTCAAATGGTCAATCTAAATGGGTCCTTACTGTGTCCATACTCTTGGAACAAGTTGGCTTTAAGTATGTGTTATAATTAAGGTGAGCAGATTCATTTACATATGTGCGGTATTGGAGGAGGTGTGTGATGTTGGAGGAGACACACATCTGATCACCAGTAAGAAGAACTGTTTCTAAAGTGCACAAGCTTTTTTGTGGAAATTCTTATCTTTGTGTGGTTTCTCTTCACTTGATTTATTTCACAAAGACTGTTGGAAGTTTTTGAAGATTGTTTTTTTTTTTAATTTATGGACACTTGTATGTTTGAAAAAAAAAACTTTTTTATACACATTTTAATTTTAGCTCCACAAAATATTATTGGATTGTTCACCTGTAAGTGATACACAGAGGTGTGCTCGCTTGCTTTATTTGCTTTTTTGTTTGTTTTATTGTTGCACAGACAGAATTTTAATTTAGTGTTTGCAAATAATAATACCTAAGTCTGGATAATTTAACTAAACATAAAACATGCATACTTGGAAAGGTTTTGTCCATCTTTAGACATTTTTGTTCGAAATCATTTGCAGCATTAAGCAGGCCATTAAAAAGGAAGTGGGGGGTAATCCATATAGCTTTGAAAATAATATACGTATGTGCACTTGAACTCTGTGGAAAAATTAAAGGAAAGTCAGAGGAGCAGGAAAGCAAGAGAAACAAACCCAAAGCTCACATTCAGTGTTTTCCAAACCTGAAAGTACAGGTACTGATATTAAAAATGTGGGTAAAATAACAGAAACATGGTGAGAAAAATGAATATGACTTTGAAGTAATTCAATTACAATACAAATACAAGTACACAGGTAAGGCATATAATATCTTTTGATATTCATACACCTCTATCAAACAACTCAAAGTGGTTCTTACGATAAAATGTTTTTTGCCTTAATGCATCCCTGCATTACGGTAAAACAAGTTTTACCACTTGTTCCCTCCTGCCCCCACCCCAAGCATTACCTGTCTCCCCTCATGATCCAATGCAGTTAAAATGCAAACTCTCCTGCACTCTCCTGCTCAAAATGCAAACTCTCCTGCAAAAAAGACTGGGGATGTCCAATAACACTTTAACCAAAAAAGCAAAAAAGAAGGCGCATTGGTCTAGTGTAATAACTAGAGATGAGCGAATCGAACCAGGCGAAGTGGAATTCGTTTCGAATTTCAGGAAAAATTCGATTCGCGGCGAATCCGAATATTAGCATACTTCGGGTGCGCGAATCGGATTTTTCCCGATCAGCCGGCAAAAGTGTCCCTGCAGAGAGCTCCGCTTTTTCTGACAGTTCTCTGACAGTTCCTTTACATGTACAGCGGTTGAAACATTGTATCTATTTGTTTCCATTTAGGATACAGATGTTTTTATTCGGAAATAGATACAATGTTTCAACCGCTGTACATGTGAAGGAACTGTCAGAGAACTGTCAGAAATAGCGGAGCTCTCTGCAGATACACTTTTTGCTGTACTGGAATACTTCTTCTTTTCATTCTTCTTTTCATTCTTCTCATTCTTCTTTTCATTCTTCTTCTCATTCTTCTTTTCATTCTTCTTCTTCTTTTCATTCTTCTTTTCATTCTTCTTTTCTTCTTCATGAAAAGAAGAATGAGAAGAAGAATGAAAAGAAGACTGAAAAGAAGAATGAGAAGAATGAAAAGAAGAATGAAAAGAAGAAGAAGAATGAAAAGAAGAATGAGAAGAAGAATGAAAAGAAGAATGAGAAGAAGAATGAGAAGAATGAAAAGAAGAATGAGAAGAATGAAAAGAAGAAGAAGAATGAAAAGAAGAAGAAGAATGAAAAGAAGAATGAAAAGAAGAAGAAGAATGAAAAGAAGAATGAGAAGAAGAATGAAAAGAAGAAGAAGAATGAAAAGAAGAATGAGAAGAAGAATGAGAAGAAGAATGAGAAGAATGAAAAGAAGAATGAGAAGAATGAAAAGAAGAATGAAAAGAAGAAGAAGAAGAATGAAAAGAAGAAGAAGAATGAAAAGAAGAATGAAAAGAAGAAGAAGAATCTTTTCATTCTTCTCATTCTTCTTTTCATTCTTCTTTTCATTCTTCTTCTTCTTCTTTTCATTCTTCTTCTTCTTTTCATTCTTCTTTTCATTCTTCTTCTTCTTCTTCTTCTTTTCATTCTTCTTCTTCTTAACATTCTTCTTTTCATTCTTCTTCTTCTTCTTTTCATTCTTCTCATTCTTCTTTTCATTCTTCTTCTTCTTCTTTTCATTCTTCTTCTTCTTCTTTTCATTCTTCTTCTTCTTTTCATTCTTCTTCTTCTTCTTTTCATTCTTCTTTTCATTCTTCTTCTTCTTCTTCTTCTTCTCATTCTTCTTTTCATTCTTCTTCTTCTTCTTTTCATTCTTCTTTTCATTCTTCTTCTTTTCATTCTTCTCATTCTTCTTTTCTTCTTCATGAAAAGAAGAATGAGAAGAAGAATGAAAAGAAGAATGAAAAGAAGAAGAAGAATGAGAAGAAGAATGAAAAGAAGAATGAAAAGAAGAATGAAAAGAAGAATGAGAAGAATGAAAAGAAGAATGAAAAGAAGAAGAAGAATGAAAAGAAGAATGAGAAGAAGAATGAAAAGAAGAATGAGAAGAAGAATGAGAAGAATGAAAAGAAGAATGAGAAGAATGAAAAGAAGAATGAAAAGAAGAAGAAGAAGAATGAAAAGAAGAAGAAGAATGAAAAGAAGAATGAAAAGAAGAAGAAGAAGAATCTTTTCATTCTTCTCATTCTTCTTTTCATTCTTCTTTTCATTCTTCTTCTTCTTTTCATTCTTCTTCTTCTTTTCATTCTTCTTTTCATTCTTCTTCTTCTTCTTTTCATTCTTCTTCTTCTTTTCATTCTTCTTTTCATTCTTCTTCTTCTTCTTCTTTTCATTCTTCTCATTCTTCTTTTCATTCTTCTTCTTTTCATTCTTCTTCTTCTTCTTTTCATTCTTCTTCTTCTTTTCATTCTTCTTTTCATTCTTCTTCTTTTTCTTTTCATTCTTCTTCTTCTTCTTTTCATTCTTCTTCTTCTTTTCATTCTTCTTCTTATTCTTCTTCTTCTTATTTTCATTCTTCTTCTTCTTTTCATTCTTCTTTTCATTCTTCTTCTTCTTTTCATTCTTCTTCTTCTTCTTTTCATTCTTCTTTTCCTTCTTCTTTTCATTCTTCTCATTCTTCTTTTCATTCTTCTTTTCATTCTTCTTTTCATTCTTCTTCTCATTCTTCTTTTCATTCTTCTTCTTTTCATTCTTCTTTTCATTCTTCTCATTCTTCTTTTCTTCTTCATGAAAAGAAGAATGAGAAGAAGAATGAAAAGAAGAATGAGAAGAATGAAAAGAAGAATGAAAAGAAGAAGAAGAATGAGAAGAAGAATGAAAAGAAGAATGAGAAGAAGAATGAAAAGAAGTAGAAGAAGAATGAAAAGAAGAAGAAGAAGAATGAGAAGAATGAAAAGAAGAATGAGAAGAAGAATGAAAAGAAGAATGAAAAGAAGAAGAAGAAGAATGAAAAGAAGAAGAAGAAAATGAAAAGAAGAATGAGAAGAAGAATGAAAAGAAGAATGAAAAGAAGAATGAGAAGAATGAGAAGAATGAAAAGAAGAATGAGAAGAAGAATGAGAAGAATGAAAAGAAGAATGAGAAGAATGAAAAGAAGAATGAAAAGAAGAAGAAGAAGAATGAAAAGAAGAAGAAGAATGAAAAGAAGAATGAAAAGAAGAAGAAGAAGAAGAATCTTTTCATTCTTCTCATTCTTCTTTTCATTCTTCTTCTTCTTCTTTTCATTCTTCTTCTTCTTCTTTTCATTCTTCTTCTTCTTCTGAGGATGAGGATGAAGAAGAAGAAGAAGAAGAAGAAGTAGGATGAAAATAAGAAGAATTCCAAGCCGGCAAAAAGTGTATCTGCAGAGCTCCTCTATTTCTGACAGTTCTCTGACATTCACATTTACAGCGGTTGAAACATTGTATCTATTTGTTTCCATAAATGGAAACAAATAGATACAATGTTTCAACCGCTGTAAATGTGAATGTCAGAGAACTGTCAGAAATAGCGGAGCTCTGCAGATACACTTAGCGGAGCTCTGCAGATACACTTTTTGCCGGCTTGGAATTCTTCTTATTTTCATCCTACTTCTTCTTCTTCTTCTTCTTCATCCTCATCCTCAGAAGAAGAGGATGAGGATGAAGAAGAAGAAGAAGAAGAAGAAGTAGGATGAAAATAAGAAGAATTCCAAGCCGGCAAAAAGTGTATCTGCAGAGCTCCGCTAAGTGTATCTGCAGAGCTCCGCTAAGAAATAGCGGAGCTCTGCAGATACACTTTTTGCCGGCTTGGAATTCTCCTTCTTCTCATCCTTCTTCTCATCCTTCTTCTTCTTCTCATCCTTCTCCTTCTTCTCATCCTTCTTCTTCTTCTTCTCATCCTTCTTCTTCTCATCCTTCTCCTTCTTCTCATCCTTCTTCTTCTTCTCATCCTTCTTCTTCTTCTCATCCTTCTTCTTCTTCTCATCCTTCTCCTTCTTCTCATCCTTCTTCTTCTTCTCATCCTTCTTCTTCTTCTCATCCTTCTCCTTCTTCTCATCCTTCTTCTGCTTCTTCTCATCCTTCTTCTTCTTCTCATCCTTCTTCTTCTTCTCATCCTTCTCCTTCTTCTCATCCTTCTTCTTCTTCTCATCCTTCTTCTTCTCATCCTTCTTCTTCTTCTCATCCTTCTTCTTCTCATCCTTCTCCTTCTTCTCATCCTTCTTCTCATCCTTCTCCTTCTTCTCATCCTTCTTCTCATCCTTCTCCTTCTTCTCATCCTTCTCCTTCTTCTCCTTCTCCTTCTTCTCATCCTTCTCCTTCTTCTCATCCTTCTCCTTCTTCTCATCCTTCTCCTTCTCCTTCTTCTCATCCT